>NC_044043.1:50984444-51263218 GCF_901765095.1 Microcaecilia unicolor | reverse complement strand
TGGTCCAGTAGGTGATTTTGTATCCTGGAGGACATAGGTTTAAGATGATAGGGTCCTTCTGATCGTGGATCCAGGTTTCAGTGATGAAGAGTAGGTCAAGTTTCTCTGACGTGATCCAGTCTGTTATTATTGTCTAGAAGGGATTAGTGAAGAAGAATCATTATATTTCAAAGGAAAACCTTTTCCCGTCCTGGTCTCAGCATGACTAGAACTGGACTCCTTTCAGAGTCCTCACACTAGTTGATGTGATGATATTCTTTGTTTTTTTATATGGGGACACCATTTGATTATGCAAATTTTATTATGATTTTATTGTTTTTAATATAGACTCCTGAAGCAGGCTCACTGCCAAAACACAGGTCTGTGTCGAGTCTCTGAAATAAATGTTTTATCATCATTAAAAATCTCTGCGTTGTTCCTGGGCAGCCTGGTCTACTTCCCATTATAAAACGGGATCTGCCATAAATAGTGTACGTTAAAAGTACTCTAGTGCATGGTAATGACAGCCTTATCTGTGTAACACAAATCAAATTCCTGCCCCCTGTACATGGATAATTTTTGGCTATGTAAATCGACATACAGACAAATGCTATGTGGATAAATTGAAGAAGATTGAGCCTTGCTGGAAGGGGGGTGGGCAAACGTTATCTAGACAGTGGTGATATTTAGCCACTAACCTCCGGATTCTATATAGTGCAACTTAAGTTGCACATGCAAATCCAGTCGTATGCTGGATTTGCAAGAACAACATAATTAGTTAAACCAATTAGAGCCAATAACTGCTACGTAAGGAGAAATTAGATCTTACCTGCTAATTTGCTTTCCTTTAGTCCCTCCGGACCGGACCAGGATTGGACTGTTGGGTTGTGCCCGCCTACCAGCAGGTGGAGACTGAGAAAAAACTCTGACTCTAGAGAGCCAATAGGAGCCCTGGCCATGTGACCTTAGCCTCAGTATTTGAATAACAAAGCAGGAAAGAAAGAAAGAACTTCTGTGCCGTATGGAATCCTAGCAGCCACAAATTCCTCGGCAAAACCGAGTACTAGAGCTCACCAGCAACTCTCACCAGAGAAGTGGTATGGCCCATTTGTATTAGAGCTCGCCAGCAACTCTCACCAGGGAAGTGGCATGGCCCATTCATATTAGAGCTCACCAGTAACTCTCACCAGAGAAGTGGTATGACTCACTTAAGGTTTCATATATATTCCATCAACTGAGCTCACCAGCAACTCTCACCAAAGAAGTGGTATGACCCATTAAGGTTTTATATATATATATTCCAGCAACTGAGCTCACCAGCAACTCTCGGCAGAGAAGTGGTATGACATATTTAAGGCTTTATATATATTCCAGCAACTGAACTCACCAGCAACTCTCACCAGAGAAGTGGTATGACATATTTAAGGCTTTATATATATTCCAGCAACTGAACTCACCTGCAACTCTCACCAGAGAAGTGGTATGACCCATTAAGGTTTTATATATATTCCAGCAACCGAGCTCACCAGCAACCACCAGAGAAGTGGTATGGACCACGCAAAGTCTTTTTTTTTGTTTGTTTTTGTTTTTTAAACATTCCACGTGTGGTAAAGGAACGAATACACTTCCAAACTTAATAAAAGAATCTAAAGAGTTGATAGAACATGGGAGGGGCCTGGTCCGGTCCGGAGGGACTAAAGGAAAGCAAATTAGCAGGTAAGATCTAATTTTTCCTTCCTTAGCATCCCTCCGGACCGGACCAGGATTGGACTGTTGGGAAGTACCAAAGCAGTAATCTTACGGGAGGGACAGACATTGAGAATGTGGTAGAGTCCCTGAAGACACCCAAACTAGGATGAATACGAAGCCAAAGCTTGACAATCCAAGAACCGCCAATAAACTAAATAGAATGACTACAAAGCAAAAAAGCTGAAGCTGAAAAGTCCAAGCGACGCTGAACATTGTCCCCTACCAAGTGGCCGCTATATATTGTCCCCTACAGCGCAAAGGACAGAGAGAATCGAGAAAAAACGACTGAAAGAAGAATGACAAAGGTAGAAGCAGAGCCGCCTGGCAACAAAAAACTGCAATGAATCTACCTCAGCTGAGAAAGTGGAAACCGAAATCCTGAAGTACAATACTCCAGATATTGTAGACTATTGCTGACCTAGCAACAGATTGGAAGTATGTAAAGCCTGTCAGTGAAAAAGTACCTGATCACTAGAAGCTAAATAGGTAAAAACAAGAATGCAGTTAAATACTATGCAGAAGAAGAAGGTACCTAAATCCTTGCTGCAAACTAGACTGAAGGTCCAAATAAACTGACAGCCGCTGCAGTTACCCAACATGAAAAAAAAAAAAAAAAAAAACATATCTCAGAGCGCAATTCAACTGAGAGAGAAAGAATCATCTGTAGCTGTTGCCTCTGCAAGCCAATCACCTGAGACTCTTGTCGTAGACCCCAATTAGTGAAAACGGGAATAAATCAACAGTAGACACTTGTTAGTACCTTTCATCTGTTAGAAACATATAGAAGTCCATAAAACACTACACAGTTCCAGGAACAACATGTATAGAATGTTTGTACGTTTAGGAATCTAGCCAGGTGCTCATGGTCTGGATTGGCTGTGGACCGAAAGGTGGGCTCAATAGGACCTTTGAGCTTTTCCCAGTGTGGAATTACATATGTACTTATGTAGTAGAACTATAAATATACATATATATTTTCACAGATGCAGCCATAAAAAAACTGGTCACTGTGTATATGCTCCCGGCATACCTGCAGGAAGAATGCTCAATCTCAACCACCAGACCCAAGTGCTGCACTAGTGAGAATACAGAGGCCAACTGAGCGGAGGGATTCCATCAGAGATAAATATCTGGATACGAGAGGGCATCTATCTCTGCCGCTGACAAGTCTTTTTAGCAAGAGAGTAAGCGAGGCACATGGAAGGTCAGAGCGAAAAGAAATAGTTGTAGAACTGGGACCTCCCCTTAAGGTACTATCCACTGAGAACTCTTTTTTTTTTTTTTTTTTCAATGGTCACGAAATTGACAGAGTGAAAAGCTGCCCAAAAAAGACTACCGAGACTCCAAAGCGAATGAAGAAAAAATTCCTTCTTGGGAGCTAGAAAGTAAAATTTACTCTGCAAAATAGAGCAAGGTAATGGCCGAAGGCCCAAGAACATCCAGAGAAAACAGAAAGTGGGACGCTTGTAGAGAACACAAAAACAGTCTGCGCCAACTTGACTAAACAAAGAGAGAAAAATAGAAACATGCTATGAAATCTAATGAGATCACACGAGAGCTCAAAAGAGAGCTCAAATGAGAGACCTGGCTACATGCACCCCATAACCTAGGGAGTGCCCGAAATGCACCACCCGTTGCTTGACCTGACAACTCTGCCAATAAGACTGTCTGTAATGAACCAGACATCTATGGAAAGGATGAAATGACGAGACGTAGTTTCATGAGCGCCGCTGCTACTACGACCATAACTTAAGAAAAAAGTGCGCGGAGCCGACACGAGACCGAAGAGCAGGGCAAGAAAACTGGTAATGAGGACCTTATCATCCTCGTATCACGGACATTACTCCTCCTATACTGAGATGTACTAAGATGTACCGACCCACATCCATAAGAAATGAATGTGGTACTTGCAACCTGGATTGACCACAACTGAGAACAGGATGCTAGGCTTAATGGACTCTTAGACTTTCCCCGTATGACAATACTCATATACTAATAGCAAAAATGCACAGGAAGTGAAAGAATCCCCTTCCAATTGAAAGGAAGGTCTGGAATGAGGACATATAGAATGAAAATGAAAGGATCACCATATGTTGAGCGTGGACTGAGACACACTGGCCTTTAATTTTACCGGATCTCCCCAACCTCGTATCATGTCATGCCTCCTTCCTCACTGAGATGTACAGAGATGAACAGATGCACACTCACAAGATATGAATGTGGTATTTGCAATCTGGATTGACCCCATCTGAAAACAGGATGGGGACTCTTGGCCTTTCCCATTATGGCAACACTTATGCCCTTATGGCAAAAAATGCACAGAAAATGAGTGAATCTCCTTCCAAGAGAAAAAAACTCTGGAGAGAGGAAGAATAAAATGAAAATGAAAAAGAATAGACTTTGAAAATACCTATTACGGAAAAGGTGGTGAATTTGTGCCACAGGAGACAAGACTGTACCTGACGTCAAGAAAGCTTGAAACAAGACCCTAAAATCTGTAAGGAAGAGAAAGGGATAGCAGATGTTATGGATGGTCATACTGGACAAAACCAGAATGTTTACCATGTGCCCAGGCTGAATAGATAGAGGAAACAAAAATACAAGTAGATGGCGTGAGGACCTCCCACTATCCTTAAGTGGGAGAAAATGCAAATTGACCTGATAACTTTACTCCCTAAGTGGACATATATCTTGTAAGTCCTAGAAGAAAACTAAGATAACACATGAGAAACTCCAAGACAGTTGGAAAGTAGAGAAGACGTGAATAAAACATGCCTTCTAAAGCATCTGAGAAAACTGGGTGCTCGGTAGACAGGACTGAGTCTCCTAGAATATGAGAACCATCTGAACCATGTAGCCTATGCAGCTGTCATCTGCTATGCCAAAGAGAACGCATAGCCATGAAAGAAAATTGCTGAAAGGAAGTAAGACCTTATGTCTAGAATTGCAAAGTACGCAACAATTGAGTATCAGACAATGTATTTCATTGCACATGGCATCTGAACCATATAGCCTAGGCTCTAGAGAACGTTTGTTAAGATCTTAAAACACTGTATAAGAACATAGCCACGGAGGAAAATTTCCTGAAAGGAATTAAGATCTTATGTCCAGCATTGTAAAGTACCAAACAATGGCACCTGAACCAGATAGCCTATGCCATAGAAAATGTTTGTTAAGTTCTTAAAACACTGTATAACATCATAGCCATAAAGGGAAATGCTTGAAAGGAACTAAGATATTATGGCCAGATTTGTAAAGTACTAATTAATTGACTATTAGACAATGTAGTCCTATTCACCAGGAAATGAGAAAGACACAGAGTGACACACACTGGACCTCCATAAAAACTGCGCTAGACAATAGCAAAGACCTTTCCTCCAAACATCACACACAAGGGAAAGGAATAGGAAATTGGTTATTTTGGAGCTGAGATATAATTTAATTCGCCCCATTGTCTAAAACAGAGAATTCCCGACTCAGCTGCACTTTGAATCGGAGTCTTGCCAAGAACAAAGAAATCGCCAACTGAGCTGCACTTTAATTCACAACATTGCTAGCAACCAAAAAGTCCCCGACAGAGAAAAAACAGAGGGAAAAACAAAATGAGCGCCATTCGCATCGTAACATTTCGTTTTTTTTTTTTTTTGTTTTTTTTTAATAGCTTGAAAAATACATGTAAAAATTAATTGCGGGGAAAATATACTACCAATTGCCCCAACTACCGGAGAAACAATATCTCCTTTCCATTGCACAAACAGCCAAACACAGTAAAAGCAGAAAAACACTGCCGCGTCAAGGGAAATTGCAGCTGCAGGCAAAACAATGGCGGCCAAGCGCGCCAAAATGAGAAGAATAAAGTTCGGGGGAGAAAACCACTGACCAGACCGACGAAGAAGCAGGAAATCCGTGCCGCTGAAAAACAGATAACCTCCGATGCCGCACAAAACATGGTTTAGCCTCTGGCCCGACAGGAACCGTCAATACAGCTCCCAAGCTATACAGACCTGTCCAAGAGCGAGCACGCGCTTAACAGTTCGCGCCTCTCTCTTTTTTTTTTTTTACAACTACCGCCGCTAACAACGCCGGATAGCAGAGGAAAAATAATAAAGATAACAAAAAACTGCCGATTAAAGTCACAGACGCTGACTTTTCACTTTTTTTTTTTTTAAATAGCTCCGCCAGAAAAGAAAATAAAGACTCTTCAAACAGAATAAGACAGAAGAGCTACCTGCTCGTTATAAGACTGGGGAAAGCAAAAACTACTTCCTTTAAATTCCTTTCATTTGAATTAATTTTTTAAATTTTCTTTTACTTGATTTAATTCTTTAAAAAACAGCTGCCTATTAAAAGTGGCTGCCTCTCCCAAAGACGGTACACCTTTCCAGAGAAAGGGACGGCCCTTCCCTGCTAAGCCAGGGAGATGGGGAGGAAGGGGGGTGGACCTGAGACACCCGAGTTTAACACCCCAGAGGCTGTCAAAGAAAGAAAAGAAACCCTGTCAAGCCTCTAATTACGATTCCAGGCACAGAAAAAGTATTATAAATATATCTGTAATATCTTATAGAGAAAAAGAGAGAGAGAGACTAATGGGCTCACTTCCTACCTGCTGGCAGACTGAGAAAATACTGAGGCTAAGGTCACATGGCCAGGGCTCCTATTGGCTCTCTAGAGTCAGAGTTTTTTCTCAGTCTCCACCTGCTGGTAGGCGGGCACAACCCAACAGTCCAATCCTGGTCCGGTCCGGAGGGATGCTAAGGAACAAGCAATTACCGACACCAAATGGCTTGAATTAGAATTTATATGCACAACTGTCTAAGCGTATTCAGCAATGTGATGCGCACGCAAATTTTAAGTTGCATTGTTGAAAGGGGGGGTGGCCATGGGCGTTTCTCAAATCTATGCATGTTGTTACAGAATACACCTGGTACGCACCTAATTTAGGCATCTGGATTTAGACTAAGTTTTACTTGGCATAACTGCCTGTGACTAACTCCCTTGTTTACTAAAGCTTAGCTCGAGTTATCTGCAGCACGGTTCATTTTATTCCTATGGGCCCTGCTGCAGATAACTCGAGCTAAGCTTTAGTAAACAACCCCCTAAATTTAGTCATGCGGATGGGTGCTCAGCATATTCTATAATCTGCGTGGAAATTTAAGCTTATTCTAAAACGTATGCCTAAATTTATAGAATACGCCTAGGTGTACTTTTTTAACTTGATTTTTTAGGCACCAAATATAGAATCTAGCCCTATCTGTATAACTTATGCATAAAAGTCTGAATATAGAAGCAGCAGTCCTAACTTTATACAGGTTATCTGTATAAATCAGACCAAAAAAGATAAGCAATCTTCAATGAATATACATGTAAATATATGGATAATTTATCTGTATTTTTTACATTGTTACTGTCCTGCTGTATATGTCCTTCATTGTTTTAAAGTTAAATCAGAAATTTTGCAAAAATGGTGAAGTGTCATAATCTTTCTTACCTTCCCATAGCCGTATCTGTATTTGTTCTTTGATGAAATCATTCCACATTTTAGAAATCTCCCCAAAGCACTATCTGCATTTCTAAACATTGATGACAAAAATGTAAAAAGGAATATTTTGAGGGTAATTATATAACAGGGTGCCTAGCCTGTAAAGGCACATAAGTGCATATGTTAAACCAATTTTACAAAGGTAATTTATTGCACCATAAGACTGCCTACCTGAAAGCTCCAGCAAAAAGTTATACCTGCACGGATACATGCATATTTTATAATACAGGTGTTTATCAAACTCCACGCCAGTTCTACCCAATCTCTGCCCCCTGGAACCTATGTGTGTACTGTATAGAACCACAAGTAAACACTGTTTTATGCACAAAAAGGCTTATAAAATTATCTCCTTTATGCACATTAACAGAATGTGAATATGCAAATTGGCTTCAGTTCACTAATTCAATTAAGAGAAATTTGTTTTTTACCAATGCAAAATAATTTACTATTTGAACAGAGACCTAAACATAACCAATAAGTAAATAATATTCCAAACTTTCATAAAGGGATGAGCAATCTACACATAGTACTATTATTCTCAATGGACAGCATGGATCATACAGTCACACTACTAGGTATCATGGTTGACATGGACAGAGCCGAGCCAGAGTGGATTCTTTAAGCACAGAAACTTCCAGAAAGGTTTCTGTGCTTCTGCGGGCATTCTCACTCTGTCATATACCACAATTTTTTAAATTACATTTTGTACCCCGCGCTTTCCCACTCATAGCAGGTTCAATGCGGCTTACATATTATATACAGGTACTTATTTGTACCTGGGGCAATGGAGGGTTAAGTGACTTGCCCAGAGTCACAAGGAGCTGCCTGTGCCTGCAGTGGGAATCGAACCCAGTTCTCCAGGACCAAAGTCCACCACTCTAACCACTAGGCCACTCCTCCACTCCATTAGAGTCCAATTCATCAGTTAAAAAACTTTTCCACAGTAGTGGTTGAATGTACAGTGGATTTCTCTAATCAATTCATTTCTGAAAAAATTTCTAATTTGTCCATATCTTCAATTTTTATCATCATTGAATTCAACAGAAGACTTGTGTTTTACCATGCCTGGACAAAAAACAGGCTTTAAATATTGTCCTAAATGTGAAAGACTCCCGTGATCATTGTATCAGAAGTATGGGAGCGTTCCATGAAGTTTGCAACTGTTTGGCTTATGCCCAAAAGTCACCCTGGGCTTGAAAAATCAGAGTTAAAGTTAAGGGATTTCTTAGAAATTGAAAACAAATCTCCAATGAGTCACAAGTCTTAGTCAAAGGGCAGAGAATCAAACTGCACTGCTGAGTGCTCCTGGAGTGCTGACTGAAATAGAGACCAAGCAGGGAGAAAATTGATTAAGTCTCCAAAAAACTACTAACAAGCTAATTGATCTTAACAGCACCAGCTAGCCACATCTTCCTGAAGCAACAACATGCTGAAGTACATGGCACCATTTGTCTTATCCATGGTACATCTTTGGCACTTAACTGCACTTCTCTGAAGCAAAGAAAAGGGGAAACATGGTGCAGTTAGTTCCATCCAAGACCCATCTTCGGTGCACCAAACAAAGAAGGGAAAAACTTGGTCAAAAAAAAAAAGGCAAGGAGGGATGCCCTGTCAATCAGAGCATACATCAATTTGTCACAAAAAAAGATCTGTTGGTGCAAGGGATCTTTTATTTCCCTCTATTAGGGATACTGGCAGAGAGGTAATGTCATCAGTACCAAAGCAGGACAGCTCTAGACACAGGCACAGTCACTCCAGACATACACAGTGCTAGAAATTCTCAGAGCCACTGAAAATCTTCTTCAGAAGACAAATCAGTAAGAGGCACAAGATCTTACAGTTCTCCAACCCCACCTCTCTCTTCTCATGAGAGGGGGTTCTTCAGGTTGATCTCCATCGCAACCATACCTATTCATTACAGAACTCTGAAGAGAGTTCCTTAAAGAAAAATATGGTTCAGATTGGTCAAGATCGACTTCTTCATGGGAACAACTGAAATTTGCAACTCAGCATATGTATCTCCTGAGCAAATGTGACATTCCTTATCTATCTTAATCTCACTTTTAATGGAGGCTATTTTGTATTTAGACTTCAACATTTCCTCAGATAGTTGGAGATTATAAATGTGATCATCTTTCAGGACTATGCAATTTCCAGCAGGATCCCCTGATCTCCCCTCCGATTCCTCACTGCCGAAGCCAAGAAGAGTCTCAACACAGAAGACACAACCTATCCAACATTTTTACAAAAAATTGCAAAGGTGCTTTCCATCCCAGCAGATGACAAAACAGATCCAAATTTGGGAGTTCTAAAATATTTAGTCGCCACTAAAGATATAGTAGCTGTTCCAGTCCATAAGACAGTTCAAGATCAACATAAGAAGATTTGGGTTACGCCCTTTTCTTCTCATGCAACATTTAAAATTTTGCAAACAAAGTATAAAGTACAGCCAGAACTGCAACTCCTGCATCATTTCCTGGTGATCGAAAGTCGCAATGAAAATAAAAAATGAAGTTCAAGAACTTATTCGAATACCCCATCAGCAAAAAAAAATCCTCATTTCATGGATCTTATTGGCAAACGAATATTCCAAAACTGCATGCTGAATGTACAGACAGCGACCCACCAATTTCAAATGACACAGAGTCCCCCAAATTCTATAAATGGTGCTGAAATTTCAGCACGGATACAAGTTGCACATGTAAATTGGCGAACAAGCCATTAACTATCAATTATTGACCTTAACATTATTGAAGTTAACAGGCACTAATTTAGTTTTGCGCATTGATCTGAATACACGCTACAACACCAGGCACCTAAATCCCATTGCGTGCAACTCAAAAAGGGAAGTGGTCAGGGGAGGGGCATGGGCAGGTCAGAGGCGTTCCAAAAATCTGCACACAGTGTTATAGAATAGGGTCATTTAAGTGCCAAATTGCCATGAGTTGGGCACCAGCATTTACGTTAGGTTTTAGATGGTGTAAATACCACTGCTCATCTTTACACACGGGAATCGGCTCTAAGTGCTATTCTACAAAGGGCACTCAATTCGGAGTGCCATTTATAGAATAGCACTTGGTGTTGATTTTTGAGCACCATTTATAGAACTCCCCCCCATATGTATAACATCTTGGAAAAGTTACAGGCTTTCCTCCTTTCCACTTCCAATTGGTGTAACACTCAACATCATCATGGGATCTTAATTTGTCTCTCCAACGATGGACTAAAACTCTGTTTGAACTCCTAGACACAAAAATCAGGTAGTTTTTTTAGAACTGAAACAAAATTTATGTCCAAAATAGTTTCTGTTTTTCATATTAATCAACCAGTATGTGTCTCGTGTTTTCCCCTCTATCTCATTTTTAATATATAAAGGGAAAAATATCACATGGACTGCAAACAAAGAATCAAACTTTATTTACCGAAAATTTTGTAAACATACGAAAAGTACGCAAGTACTGCCATACTGGGACATACCAAAGGTCCATTAAGCCCAGCATCCTGTTTCCAACAGTGGCCAATCCAGGGCACAAGTACCTGGCAAGATCCCAAAACAGTACAATTTTTTTAAGCTGCTTATCCTAGAAATAAGCAGTGAATTTCCCCCAAGTCATTTTAATAATGGCTTATGGACTTTTCTTTTAGGAATCTATCAAAACCTTTTTTAAACCCCGTTAAGCTAACTGCTTTTACTACATTCTCTGACAACAAATTCCAGAGTTTAATTACACGTTGAGTAAAGAAATATTTTCTCTGATTCCATTCCACTCATTATTTTATACATCTATCATATCTCCCCTCAGCCGCCTTTTCTCCAAGCTGAACAGCCCTAGCCGCTTTAACCTTTCTTCATAGGGAAGTCGTTCCACCCCTTTTATCATTTTTGTTGCCCTTCTCTGTACCTTTTCTAATTCCACTACAGTGGGGGAAATAAGTATTTGATCCCTTGCTGATTTTGTAAGTTTGCCCACTGACAAAGACATGAGCAGCCCATAATTGAAGGGTAGGTTATTGGTAACAGTGAGAGATAGCACATCACAAATTAAATCCGGAAAATCACATTGTGGAAAGTATATGAATTTATTTGCATTCTGCAGAGGGAAATAAGTATTTGATCCCCCACCAACCAGTAAGAGATCTGGCCCCTATAGACCAGGTAGATGCTCCAAATCAACTCGTTACCTGCATGACAGACAGCTGTCGGCAATGGTCACCTGTATGAAAGACACCTGTCCACAGACTCAGTGAATCAGTCAGACTCTAACCTCTACAAAATGGCCAAGAGCAAGGAGCTGTCTAAGGATGTCAGGGACAAGATCATACACCTGCACAAGGCTGGAATGGGCTACAAAACCATCAGTAAGACGCTGGGCGAGAAGGAGACAACTGTTGGTGCCATAGTAAGAAAATGGAAGAAGTACAAAATGACTGTCAATCGACAAAGATCTGGGGCTCCACGCAAAATCTCACCTCGTGGGGTATCCTTGATCATGAGGAAGGTTAGAAATCAGCCTACAACTACAAGGGGGGAACTTGTCAATGATTTCAAGGCAGCTGGGACCACTGTCACCACGAAAACCATTGGTAACACATTACGACATAACGGATTGCAATCCTGCAGTGCCTGCAAGGTCCCCCTGCTCCGGAAGGCACATGTGACGGCCCGTCTGAAGTTTGCCAGTGAACACCTGGATGATGCCGAGAGTGATTGGGAGAAGGTGCTGTGGTCAGATGAGACAAAAATTGAGCTCTTTGGCATGAACTTAACTCGCCGTGTTTGGAGGAAGAGAAATGCTGCCTATGACCCAAAGAACACCGTCCCCACTGTCAAGCATGGAGGTGGAAATGTTATGTTTTGGGGGTGTTTCTCTGCTAAGGGCACAGGACTACTTCACCGCATCAATGGGAGAATGGATGGGGCCATGTACCGTACAATTCTGAGTGACAACCTCCTTCCCTCCGCCAGGGCCTTAAAAATGGGTCGTGGCTGGGTCTTCCAGCACGACAATGACCCAAAACATACAGCCAAGGCAACAAAGGAGTGGCTCAGGAAGAAGCACATTAGGGTCATGGAGTGGCCTAGCCAGTCACCAGACCTTAATCCCATTGAAAACTTATGGAGGGAGCTGAAGCTGCGAGTTGCCAAGCGACAGCCCAGAACTCTTAATGATTTAGAGATGATCTGCAAAGAGGAGTGGACCAAAATTCCTCCTGACATGTGTGCAAACCTCATCATCAACTACAGAAGACGTCTGACCGCTGTGCTTGCCAACAAGGGTTTTGCCACCAAGTATTAGGTCTTGTTTGCCAGAGGGATCAAATACTTATTTCCCTCTGCAGAATGCAAATAAATTCATATACTTTCCACAATGTGATTTTCCGGATTTAATTTGTGATGTGCTATCTCTCACTGTTACCAATAACCTACCCTTCAATTATGGGCTGCTCATGTCTTTGTCAGTGGGCAAACTTACAAAATCAGTAAGGGATCAAATACTTATTTCCCCCACTGTATATCTTTTTTGAGATGCAGTGACCAGAATTGCACACAATATTCGAGATGTGGTAGCACCGTGGAGCGATACAAAGGCATTATAACATCCTCATTTTTGTTTTCCATTCCTTTCCCAATAATACTCAACATTCTATTTGCTTTCTTAGCTGCCGCAACATACCGAGCAGAAGGTTTTAACATATCATCAACAGTGACACCTAGATTCCTTTCCTGGTCAGTGACTCCTAATGTAGAACCTTGCATTATGTAGCTATAGTTTGGGTTCCTTTTTTCCCACATGCATCACTTTGCACTTGCTCACGTTAAACGTCATCTGCCATTTGGATGCCCAGTCTCGTAAGAGAAAACATTTAATTTCTCTCTCAAATAGAGAATTATCATCTTCATGACAACTTTTAATATTTTTAGGGCTCTTTCTGTTAATTGAGATGATTTGTGTAACCAGCATTTTGGTCCTTTTGCCTCTACCTTAGCAAACTACTTTTCGGACAAAATTGTTAAAGTAAGAGGCTTAATATAGCCCAACCTTTCAGCGGTGGTTGATATGTCTTCTTCAACGATGTCAGATAAGGTGGTATCTCCTGCAGATAGAATTTGGTCTTTTTTTCCAACATTGAACCAGATAAGACTAAGGCCCTGTTTACTAAGCTACGCTAAGGGCGCGCTAGCATTTTTAGCACATGCTAAACGCTAAAGTCACCTATAGGAATGCATAGATGTGTCTAGTGTTTAGTGTGCCTTAGTAAACAGGGCCCTAATTCTTTTATTGGTTAGATTTTCAAAGTCAGGGGTTCCCTCACAGGCTTTCTACTTCTGATTAAAAAGTTGTTCCTGTGAGTTTCAGCCTGTGCAGCAAGTTTCTCTTCATATTCTCTTTTAGCCTTCTTTATTAATGCTTTGAATCTGACTTGCCAGTGTTTATGTTGCTTATTTTCTTCATTTGGATCCTTTTTCCATTCTTTGAAGGACATTCCTTTGGTTGTAATAGCCTCTTTCATTTCACCTTTTAACCACGCTGGCTGTTTTCTCTTCCTTCCACCTTTGCAAATACTTCTTCAACCAAACCAAATACATGTGATATTTTTTTCCTTTGTATATTTTGGTGAAGTTATGTAGATGGTCAGTAATGAGCTAATGCTTGCAACTCACTAATTCTGTATGTTGCTGTAATGGCAAGGAGCAGCCACAGAAGGTGGCGGAACCCTCAATTCCTACGTCAAAGTAGTGCAGCAAAAAAAAAAGTGTACGTCTCCCTGGGTTATTGAAAGAGCCAGATCATCCTACTCTTTTTTTTTTGCTGTTGATGTAATGGCTACAAGAAACACAATTTTCTAACATTGGAACTTCAGCCCCAGAAGAGCTTCCTTTAGAATGACCAGAACCACCTTTCTCATCGGCTCATGAATGCTTCTGTTTTTTCCCCAGTTTCAAGCAGTGTGCAAAAAACAAGACGTTCTACACACAGAAAATGCAGCCTACTTCCTGGAGAACCCCCCCCCCCCTCAAAAAAAATATATCACATCATGGGGTCCTGTGAAATGTCCAAAAACTTAAGTGTATATAAGACAGAGATGATGATTCCCATAAGAAGGACATTTCTGTTTTCAAACACATATTGTTAGGATAAGCTTTTATATAAGCAAATGTATCTGTCAAACAATGCTCTAAAGCATCACCTTACCCTTGAGAAAACTGTCCTAATTTAGAAGGGCTGGCTATGAGCATCTGTGGTGAATCAACCTTTCTAAGCAGATCATAAGGAAAACCCTGAACAAGGGCCTGCATATATGCTGCACAGCGCTGCATGAATTCTAACATCTGAAAAGTAAGACAATGTGCATTTTAACATTTGAGAAACACAGAAAAACAAAATCTATGAATCCAACTTTCAGCAGTGGTACTTTATTTGTATACTAGTAAAACAGGACCGTTTCTGACACAAATGAAACGGGCGCTAGCAAGGTTTTCCTCGGAGTGTGTATGTTTGAGAGAGAGAGAGAGAGAGAGACTGTGTGTGTAAGAGAGAAAGTGTGTGTGAGAGATGGAGTGTTTGTGTGAGTGAGTGAGTGAGAGAGAGAATGAGTGAGAGAGAGACAGAGTGTGTGTTTGTGTAAGAGAGAGAGAGAGTGTGTGAGAGACAAGAGTGTATGTGTGTGTGAGAGTGAGACAGTGGCGAAGCCACAGGTGGGCCTGGGTGGGCCGGGGCCCACCTACTTAGGGCTCAGGCCCACCCAACAGCAGCACACATTTAGTGGTAGCTGGTGGGGATCCCAAGCTCAGCCAGCTGAAGACCTCCTCCTGATGGTGCTGAAAACATTGCTCTCCACTTCAGAAGTCTGAGCTTCCTAAGCTGCCGATACTGGCAACTGCGCATGCTCAGTTTTCAGCGCATGCCTGCAGCAGGCTGCCAAGGTAGAGAGCAGTATTTTCCTGCCAGCTGAGATATTTTTTTAAGTTGGTGGGGGAGGGGGAGAGAACACTTGTGCCCACCCACTTCTTGTCTAGGCCCACCCAAAATCTGCTGTCTGGCTACACCCCTGGAGTGAGAGTGTGTGAGAGAGAGAGAGAGAGTGTGAGAAAGTGTGTATGTGAGAGACAGACAGTGAGTGTGTGTGTGTGGGGCTCCGAGTTCCATGACCCCCTCCTTCCCTCCCTCCCTCCCTCTCCTCCCCTCTTAGTTCCAGGCCCCCCTACCGTCTGAGGTGCAAGCCCCCCTTCCTCCCTCTCCCTCCTCCCGAGTTCCATGCCCCCTCCCTCTCCTCCCCAGCATGTTCCATGACCCCCTTTCCTCGGAGTGTGTATGTTTGAGAGAGTGTGTATGGGTGAGAGATGGAGTGTGTATGTGAGAGAGAATGAGTGAGAGAGAGAGAGAGCCAGACAGAGTGTGTGTGTGTGTTTGTGTGAGAGAGAATGTATGTGAGAGACTGAGAGTGTGTGTTTGTGTGAGAGAGAATGTATGTGAGAGACTGAGAGTGTGTGTGTGTGTGAGAGAGAATGTATGTGAGAGACTGAGAGTGTGTGTGTGTGTGTGTGTGTGTGTGTGTGTGTGTGTGTGTTGGAAACATAGTCTTGGTACTTCTTGGGATTCTGCCAAGTACTTCTGACTTGGCTTGGCCACTATTGAAAGCAGGATGCTGAGTTTGAGAGACCTTTGTCTGACCCAGTATGACAATTCTTATGTTCTGTACTATTTGATTTCAAAGAAGACAGCCAACTACAACATTATCTAAGGGTAGTAAAGGGAGAAGGCATCTACAGCATTAAGCAGTACCCCTTTTCACAACTCTTGACCAGAGCCACCAATGTGTGGCTGACATCCCGTTGATCTATGGAGAAAGCAAAGTTGCTTACATGTAAAAAAAAATTCATTATGGAAAGCAGGATTATTTAACCATACAAACCCTCCCAACACTGCCTCTCAGCTAAAGCTGCCTACCGCTAAGAAATCAACCGACAGGGCAAGAGAGTTCAATCTACATCAGGGGTTCTCAACCCAGTCCTCAGGACACACCTAGCTAGTCAGGTTTTCAGAATATCCACAATGAATATGCATGAAGATAAATTTGCATACAATGGAGGTAGAGCATGCAAATCTATCTCATGCATATTCATTGTAGGTACCCTGAGAACGTGACTAGCTAGGTATGTACTGAGGACTGGGTTGAGAACCCTTGGTCTACAGGCAGGAGCAAGATGCACATGCTCAGAAAAGCATTCTAGGCCTTTCTGAGTTTGTGGAGAGCAAATATCTGAACTTAGCACCATCAGATGATGTCACCAACATATGGCTAATACCTGTTGTCCATGAAGAACCCAAGTTATAGGTAAGCAACTTCACTGTGTCACTGAATGATGCTACCCATTGGAGTGTCTTATAAATTTTGCTTGTTGACAGGAAAAATAACCAGGGCCGCCGAGAGACTAAGCCGGGCCTGGGGCAAGGACGCCCCCCCCCCCCCCCCCCCCCACCGCTGCAGTCCCCGGTCTCACCTGCCTGCCCTCAGCTCCGTCCACCACCAGGCCCCCTGCATTACAATTGGCAGCGCCTCAGCTCCATTTGGAAAGGCAGATCTCCTCCCTTCAGGCCTTCCCTCACTGTGTCCCACCCTCGTCTGATGTAACTTCCAGTTTCCGCGAGGGCAGGACACAAGGAGGGCCCGAAGGGAGGCGATCTGCCTTTCCAAATGAGTGGAGGCGCTGCCGATCTTAATGCAGGGGGCCCAGTGTCGGACAGAGCCGAGGGCAGGCAGGTGAGACTGGGGACTGCAGCGCCGGCGGCCTGACCCCGGCACCGGGTCCTTCCCCCTGCCCCCCCTCTCGGCGGCCCTGATAACTACTATTCAGAGGCTGATGTTCTTTAAATGCTTGTGATATACTTTTAATATCTAAACCACTTCTATAAGCCATAGTAATTATGAAGAAAACCAGAATCCTAAAATACTGAGACCAATATAAAGATGTCTGAAGAATGAACATATGTAGTCCTGAATGCTCATATACAGATTGTTTTTGCTGATCCTTCAAAAGAAAAGACTACAGTACAAACATACCGGCCCACTGCGCTCCTTTCCAGCGGTAATAGCCCAGGTGTGTGGGCTTCTTCCATCTTTATCATGCAACCGCAAATCACCCCCTACATCCAATAGCTTGCTGAGAATCCACTGATTACATGAAAAGGCTGCTGCATGAACTGGCGTACTTCCATCATAACAGCGGCTACAAAATATGACATGCAGGCTTATTCTCTTTTCATTAGTTAAAGCAGAAATAAAGCAAAAGATGTCTTGGAATCCACAAAAATAACTGATAATTATGTAAGATATAGCGAATGATACATACCTGTAGCAGGTGTTCTCCGAGGACAGCAGGCTGATTGTTCTCACGACTGGGTTGACATCCACGGCAGCCCCCACCAACCGGAACAAAAACTTCGCGGGCGGTCCCACACGCAGGGCACGCCCACCGCGCATGCGCGGCCGTCTTCCCGCCCAGGCGCGACCGTTCCTGCTCAGTTAAATGACAAGCAAAAGAATGAGGAAAAACTCAACTCTAAAGGGGAGGAGGGAGGGTAGGTGAGAACAATCAGCCTGCTGTCCTCGGAGAACACTTGCTACAGGTATGTATCATTCGCTTTCTCCGAGGACAAGCAGGCTGCTTGTTCTCACGACTGGGGTATCCCTAGCTCTCAGGCTCACTCAAAACAAGAACCCAGGTCAATTGAACCTCGCAACGGCGAGGGCATAACAGAAATTGATATACGAAGAACAACTAACTGAGAGTGCAGCCTGAACAGAATAAATCGGGCCCTGGAGAGTGGAGTTGGATTCAAACCCCAAACAGATTCTGCAGCACCGACTGCCCGAACCGACTGCCGCGTCGGGTATCCTGCTGGAGGCAGTAATGTGATGTGAATGTGTGGACAGATGACCACGTCGCAGCCTTGCAAATCTCTTCAATAGTGGCTGACTTCAAGTGGGCCACTGACGCTGCCATGGCTCTAACACTATGAGCCGTGACATGACCCTCAAGAGCCAGCCCAGCCTGGGCGTAAGTGAAGGAAATGCAATCTGCTAGCCAATTGGAAATGGTGCGTTTCCCGACAGCGACCCCTTTCCTATTGGGGTCGAAAGAAATAAACAATTGGGCGGACTGTCTGTGGGGCTGTGTCCGCTCCAGATAGAAGGCCAACGCTCGCTTGCAGTCCAATGTGTGCAACTGACGTTCAGCAGGGCGGGTATGTGGTCTGGGAAAGAATGTTGGCAAGACAATTGACTGGTTAAGATGGAACTCCAACACCACCTTTGGCAGGAACTTAGGGTGAGTGCGGAGTACTACTCTGTTATGATGAAATTTAGTATAAGGAGCATGAGCTACCAGGGCTTGCAGCTCACTGACTCTACGAGCTGAAGTAACTGCCACCAAGAAAATGACCTTCCAGGTCAAGTACTTCAGATGGCAGGAATTCAGTGGCTCAAAAGGAGGTTTCATCAGCTGGGTGAGGACAACGTTGAGATCCCATGACACTGCAGGAGGCTTGACAGGGGGCCTTGACAAAAGCAAGCCTCTCATGAATCGAACGACTAAAGGCTCTCCAGAGATGGCTTTACCCTCTACACGGTAATGGTAAGCACTAATCGCACTAAGGTGATTCCTTACTGAGTTAAGCATAAAGGAATCCTGTGCCGAAGGAATGGATCCTCAGGAGCTTAGTCAAGATCAGGAGGCGGGGCTGGTGGTTGGGAGGCAGGGATAGGACTGGGCAGACTTATACGGTCTGTGCCAGAGCCGGTGGGTGGGAAGCGGGACTGGTGGTTGGGAGGCGGGGATAGTGCTGGACAGACTTGTACGGTCTGTGCCAGAGCTGGTGGTTGGGAGGCAGGGCTGGTGGTGGGGAGGTGAGGATAGTACTGGGCAGACTTATACGGTCTGTGCCTGTGCCAGAGCCGGTGGTTGGGAGGTGGGGATAGTGCGGGGCAGACTTATACGGTCTGTGCCCTGAGGAGCACAGGTACAGATCGAAGTAGGGTATACACAGAAAGCGGCAAATATGAGTTATCTTGTTGGGCAGACTGGATGGACCGTGCAGGTCTTTTTCTGCCATCATCTACTATGTTACTATGTTACTATGAGTTGGTCTTGAGGCCAGACTCTGATAAGTGCAGAAGGTATTCAAGCAGGTTCTGTGCAGGACAAGAACGAGGTTCTAGGGCCTTGCTCTCACACCAAACGACAAACCTCCTCCACTTGAAAAAGTAACTCTTTTTACTGGAATCCTTTCTAGAGGCAAGCAAGACACGGGAGACACCCTCAGACAAACCCAACGAAGCAAAATCTACGCCCTCAACATCCAGGCCGTGAGAGCCAGAGACTGAAGGTTGGGGTGCAGAAGCGCTCCGTCGTTCTGCGAAATGAGAGTCGGAAAACACTCCAATCTCCACGGTTCTTCGGAGGACAACTCCAGAAGTAGAGGGAACCAGATCTGACGGGGCCAAAAAGGCGCTATCAGAATCATGGTGCCGCGGTCTTGCTTGAGCTTCAGTAAGGTCTTCCCCACCAAAGGTATGGGAGGATAAGCATACAGGAGGCCGGTCCCCCAATGGAGGAGAAAGGCATCCGACGCTAGTCTGCCGTGTGCCTGTAGTCTGGAACAGAACAGAGGCAGCTTGTGGTTGGTCTGAGAGGCGAAAAGGTCCACCAAGGGAGTGCCCCACTCTCGGAAGATCTTGCGTACCACTCTGGAATGGAGCAACCACTCGTGCGGTTGCATGACTCTGCTCAGTCTGTCGGCCAGACATTGTTTACGCCTGCCAGGTATGTGGCTTGGAGAAGCATGCCGAACTGGCAGGCCCAACGCCACATCCCGACGGCTTCCTGACACAGGGGGCGAGATCCGGTGCCCCCCTGCTTGTTGATGTAATACATTGCAACCTGATTGTCTGTCCGAATTTGGATGATTTGGTAGGACAGCCGATCTCTGAAGGCCTTCAGTGCGTTCCAGACCAGTCGGAGCTCCAGGAGGTTGATCTGCAGATCCTGTTCCTGGAGGGACCACAGTCCCTGGGTGTGGAGCCCATCGACATGAGCTCCCCACCCCAGGCGAGATGCATCCGTCGTCAGCACCTTCGTGGGCTGCGGAATTTGGAATGGACGTCCCAGGGTCAAATTGGTCCGAAATGTCCACCAGTGCAGCGAATTGCAGCAACTGAGGGACAGGCGGATGACTTCTTCTAGATTCCCGGTGGCTTGGCACCACTGGGAAGCTAGGGTCCATTGAGCAGATCTCATGTGAAGACGAGCCATGGGAGTCACATGAACTGTAGAGGCCATATTACCCAGGAGTCTCAACATCTGCCGAGCTGTGACCTGCTGAGACGCTCTGGTCTGGGAAGCGAGGGACAGGAGGTTGTGGGCCCTCGCCTCGGGAAGAAAGGCCTGAGCCGTCTGTGAATTCAGCAGAGCTCCTATGAATTCCAGAGATTGGACTGGCTGGAGATGGGACTTTGGGTAATTTATCACAAACCCCAGCAGCTCCAGGAGGTGAATAGTGCACTGCATGGACCGGAGAGCCCCTGCCTCCGAGGTGTTCTTGACCAGCCAATCGTCGAGATACGGGAACACGTGCACTCCCAGCTTGCGTAGATACGCCGCGACCACCACGAGGCACCGTGAACACCCGTGGGGCAGAGGCGAGCCCAAAGGGCAGCACACAATACTGAAAGTGCCGTGTCCCCAGGCGGAATCTGAGATACTGTCTGTGAGCTGGCAGTATCGGGACGTGAGTGTAAGCGTCCTTTAAATCCAGGAAACATAGCCAATCGTCTTTCTGAATCATTGGTAGAAGGGTGCCCAAGGAAAGCATCCTGAACTTCTCTTTGACCAGGTATTTGTTCAGGCCTCTCAGGTCTAGGATGGGGCGCATCCCCCCTGTTTTCTTTTCCACAAGGAAGTACCTGGAATAGAATCCCTGCCCTGGTGGCACAGGCTCGACCGCATTGGCGCTGAGAAGGGCAGAGAGTTCCTCTGCAAGTACCTGCCTGTGATGGGAGCTGAAGGATTGGGCTCCCGGTGGGCAATTTGTTGGAGTGGAGGCCAAATTCAGGGCGCATCTGCACCGCACTATTTGGAGAACCCACTGGTCGGAGGTTATCAGAGGCCACCTTTGGTGAAAAGCTTTCAACCTCCCCCCGACCGGCAGGTCGTCCGGTACAGACACGTTGATGGCGGCTATGTTCCCATGGATCCAGTCAAAAGCCCGTCCCCGGCTTTTGCTGTGGAGGTGCAGGGGGCTGCTTAGGCGCACACTGTTGACGGGAACGAGCGCGCTGGGACTGTCCCTGTGCCTGACGAGGCCTTCGGGCCGGCTGGGTGTACCTACGCTTGTTGTAGGCGTAGGGCGCAGCCTGCCTGGCCCAGGAAAAACGTCCACCTGCAGAGGTGGATGCTGAAGGCGCCCGGTGGGAGAGCTTGTCGAGGGCGGTTTCCCGCTGGTGTAGTTGGTCCACCAACTGCTCGACCTTCTCGCCAAAGATATTATCCCCCCGGCAAGGGACATCCGCCAGTCGTTGCTGGGTGTGGTTGTCCAGGTCAGAGGCACGCAGCCAGGAGAGTCTGCGCATCACTATACCTTGGGCCGCAGCTCGAGATGCCACATTACAGGTGTCATATATACCCCTGGACAGGAACTTTCTACACGCCTTCAGCTGCCTGACCACCTCCTGAAAAGGCCTGGACTGCTCCGGAGGGAGCTTATCGACCAGGTCCGCCAGTTGCTTCACATTGTTCCACATGTGAATGCTCATGTAGAGCTGGCACGACTGGATGCAGGTCACGAGCATGGAAGATTGGTAGGCTTTCCTCCCAAACGAGTCCAGAGTGCGAGACTCTCGCCCCGGGGGCGCCGAGGCGGTATCCCTCGAACTCCGTGCCCTCTTGAGAGCAGAGTCCATGACCGCCGAGTCATGAGGCAATTGGGGCCGCATCAACTCTGGGTCAGAGTGGATTCTGTATTGGGACTCCGCTTTCTTGGGAATGGTGGGGTTAGATAATGGCTTCAGCCAGTTCCGAAGCAGTGTCTCTTTGAGGACATTGTGCAACGGTACCGTGGAAGACTCTCTAGGTGGTGATGGATAGTCGAGGACCTCGAGCATCTCAGCCCTCGGCTCATCCACAGAGACCACAGGGAAGGGAATGCATATAGACATATCCCTGACGAAGGAGGCAAAGGAGAGGCTCTCAGGGGGCGACAGCTTCCTCTCCGGTGAAGGAGTGGGGTCGGAGGGAAGGCCCTCAGACTCCTCTGAGGAGAAATATCTGGGGTCCTCCTCCTCCCCCCACGAGGCCTCTTCCTCGGTGTCGGACATGAGCTCTTGTAGCTCAGACCTGAACCGGGCCCGTCTCAACTGCGAGGAACCATGTCCTCGATGATGGCGTCAAGCGGTGGACTCCCGTGCCGGCGGGGATGAAGCTCCCTCCATCGATGTCGATTCCACCTGCGTGGCGGTCGACACCGGTACCGCAAGCGGCATCGGTGTCGGAGGCCTCGGCATCGGGCTAGAGCACGCCGGCAAGGCCTGGCGCATCAGCCCTTCCAGAATCCCCGGAAGGATGGCTCGGAGGCACTCATCAAGGCCCACTGCCGGGAAAGGCAGGGGGGCCGGTGTGGGTGCCGGTGCCGGAAGCTGCTCGGGTCCAGGAGATGGTACCGAAGCACCCATGGACGGATGCAGCGACACCTCTTCGACCGAGGGGGAACGCTCCTCTCGGCACTGCCGCTTCCACGGCGTCGAGTCATCTCTGGAGGCGCCGGAACTAGTCCCGTGAGCCGTGGGCGACCGATGACGATGTTTCTTGGTCTTCTTTCGGTGCCCATCATCGGCGCTTGGTGGCAGAGATGAAGAGGAGGTAGAACCCCCCCCCCCCCCCGGCCTCGAGGGATCGGGTCTGACAGGGTTCGGTCCCGATGGCCCTGGGTAGAGGGAGTGGCTGGGGCCGACTGCCCGCGCGGCCGCTCGCCGGTGGTCCGGCGGGCCAACGGTACCTGTGCTCCTGGGGTTGATGCGATCGTCGGTGCCGATTTTGTCGACATCGGTACCGGTACCGAAGATCCGGCCGTCGACACCGATGCCGTCGAAGGGCCGGCGCAAGTTCCAAAAAGTTGGTCCCGACGAACTTGCCTCGCCACCTGTGTCCGCTTCCGCAAGCCGAGACACAAGGTGCACGTCTTGATATTATGCTCCGGGCCAAGGCATTGGAGGCACCAAGCGTGGGTATCGGTTTGCGAGATCTGCCGGCCGCACCGACCACACTTTTTGAATCCACTCGGGACCTTCGAGGGCATCGACGGAAAAATCGCGTCGGCGAAGTCAAAGTCAGCGATGGTGGCAGTGAAAAGCACACCCGAAAAAGAAACAACCGCGCGGCCACAAGTCCGCAACGAGGCGCCCCCGCGGCTAAGACGACGAGGAGACAAACCAACTTGTTTTTTTTTTAAACACAGAAAATAAAGAAAAGCGCGAACGCGCACGATAAAAGAAGAGAAAATTTGCGGCTAGGCCGCGATCCGGTCGCGCACGGGTGGGAAGACGGCCGCGCATGCGCAGTGGGTGTGCCCTGCGTGCGGGACCGCCCGCGAACTTTTTGTTCCGGTTGGTGGGGGCTGCCGTGGACGTCAACCCAGTCGTGAGAACAAGCAGCCTGCTTGTCCTCGGAGAAAGTAAAAGTTACAAGGTGGTCTGCTTTATTGATTATTGATCTGTTTCTGCTATTTGATTTCTAGTATAATTGTTTTTCTCTTTGGAGAAGCAGGATGAGTCAGCCACATGGGGGATGATGTCATGTATGGCTGACTTATCCTGTTTGTCCATAGAGATAAACAATTAGAGGTAAGTAACCTTGCTTGTTCCTGTTGGCTCTAGAACATCAACAATATGGTAGGCCCAGGGGTGGGGGCAGGGGGCCTACATGTGGTTCCCAAAGAGAGGGACTCCTTGTATTGGGGGGAGGAAGGAGCGAGTTCTTTGGTGTATAAAAAATATTTTAGGGGTTCCGCAATAGAAAAAAAGTGTGGGAATCCATGCTTTGTGATGCAATGTAATGCAATGTTCCTTACCTGTAACAGTTGCTTTCTAGACAGTGGGATTAATAAGGTACACAAGTGGGACACTATTAAAAGTGCCACGTTAGTACTACTCTCTTGAGCTCAAAACTTAGTGTAAAGTTCCAAACATGTGCAGCCCTTCCAGCGCACAGCAGTTTCCTCCACTCCTTAGTCCATTCTAGATCTGTGAACAGAAAAATAACTCTCATGGAGCTGGGTGGAATTGTGTGCCTTATCAATCGTGTTGTCTATGGAAAACATCTGTTACACATCAGTAATCCAAGCAACAAAACAGAAGCAAAACACTCCACAGACTTCACACAAGCATCAACGAACAGCAGAGGTAGTCCAGAAAAAGGGGAGACACTCAAGATTTTGCCACATACAAATTTATTGTACAAAGACCCAAAAATATTTGATGTTGTAAAGAATAGGTGGCATATAATATTGTGCTCCCAGGAATGTCACAATCACATGTGGAACAGACCACCACCAGTTAAATTGTGTTTTACCAGACTAAACCCAGATATTCAGCAGCACAGGTACCCAGATAGTGCTACTGAATATTTGGACAGACCACTGCAGTACTATCCAGTTAGTAAAAAGGCAGAGCCAGGAATCAAGGCCATAACTAGCTATGTGCAGCCAGTGTGGCCGCACAGGGCGCAAGCAAGGCTGGGGTGCAAAAACTGAGCCCCTTCCATTGGCTTCCCTTTTGAGAATAGCCTAGGCGCCAATGAAAAGCCAGAGAAGATCATACAGTAGAAAAGTTGGACTGAATGGTAAACCAATAGTGCTTTGTGTAATGAGGATGCACTGGATTATTTGTATATGTATTGAGATCCAGAGTACAAGACCAACCTACTTCAATGAACAGAGGAAGATGATGGTCATTCTGAACCTTTCGTTGAGAAAACAGTTGAGATTTCTGAGATCTAGGGTATAAGGCTACTATCCATCTCTAAACAAGAAAGTATCTGGAGTAAAAATATTGATTTCTTCCCTTGTGGTGGACAAGTTCAATAACCATGACCTTGAGAAGAATGTGAGATGGATAGAGGGCATTTGGGACTATTATAAAGGTTAGGGAATAATGAAGGTTGTGGGATTATTGAGGACCAGAAGAAAATTTCAACCCCACTCCTTACAAAAAAGAGAGTAATGTTGGTTAGATTGAAGATTGTTTTGGCTGAAAACCTTCTCCTTCCATTGACTTCATGGTAACATGTCACTGATTTTATGGCAGTTCCTTTTGGTAGAAAAACTTTTCCTTGGAACAACAACCATACCCATAGTGGTTAAGGAAATAATCAGAGCAGAGGAGATAGGCCTAAACCAGGGGAGGGCAACCTTTATACAGAGAGGGCTTCGTGAATGTCTGTACTACTCCTAGAGGGCCGCAATATTACATAATGATGGAACTGAAAATAGACCAATGCAAAATAAATAAATTTAACTAAACACAATGGAAACAAACTGCTAGAGTGGCTATTCTGAAATTATTTGTGAAAAACAGCATTTAAAATCAACAAGGGTGGGCCACAGTTTGCCTACCCCTGGTCTAAACTGTTGAGAGATAACTGCAAGCAGAACAATGACCTTTAACCATAACAAGCAGTTCTTTCAGGTTTGTTTGTTTTGTTTTTAAGACTGGGGGGGGGGGGGGGAGTTATCAATGGGGGTTACCATTAAGATGGTTTATTATGCTGTAAACCCAGGTTATTAGTAACTAGGTCTCACTGTATAAAATGAGACGTGTGGTAAAATAGAACATGCTGTGGTAAAATAACCCAGCTTAATAGTAGTCCATGTTGATAACGTCCTCCTTGGATCTCTACCAGAAAGGTTTATGCCAGCTTGCAACACAGAAGGTTGCAACTATGCAATGTGCCTAGGGGGACTGCAGTGACAGGAAGTTCTAGCCAAGGGTCCAAGCATATCATAATCCATTCTGATGAGGTGAATGCCACACTCATCAGCTTTTGGCAGAATAGCAAAAACTGAGATTGAGTAAAGGGAGGAACTGATGGCAGTAACAAGCAGCAAACATAGATGCTGGGAAGACTTCCTTCCTTGACCAAGGTAACGTACAGGAGTATTTTCGTTGAAGAGAGTTGGATAAATCCCTCCGTGTAAGACTGTAAGAGGACCTAATTAAACTGTGGAGGATTCACAGTTTATGCACAATTTCTTTGAACTAAACAGTAAAAGGAATATGATACACACAAGTGCTGTTGGCCAGAGAGTAGGCCCTGAACAAGTACCACAGTGGTTGTTATAAGAACTATATACTTACAAAGGCCAAAAACATATAAACATACTTTCATTTCCTTCTGAAGCAGAAAAGGAACCTCTCTAGGCTTTTTTTTTTTTGGAGGGTGGGGTTGGGGGGGTAGGGGTTGTTTGTTTGTTACACCTTCATCACAACTGAAGAAGCTGGAAGTGAAGCCCTAACAGATAACAGGAAAGCAGAGAGAAAACATAAGTTAAAACAGGACCTTAATTAAACTTCAGAATAACACTTGGGCCTTACCGGTGCTAAGAAAATGCAAGAAAGCCACTGACCAGGTACAACACCATGCTTAATATTTTAACTTTATTTTTATTAATTAAATATTAGCTTACAAGCATCCATTTGATTCAGAAATATGACCCAACAAAAATAAAAGAAAAAATTACACAACATAAAAACTAAGAAAAATAAGATTACTGCAGATGGATATTAGACCACAATCAAACTAGGGCAGAAAACGAAAAAAAAAAAGTGAGCTAATTATGAAGATAATAATTAGTAACAAAGAAAGTCTGGCTTTGGCACGATATCTTGGCAGGTTACATTATTAATATTAACACTCATGGAATACTACTACTACTACTACTTATTTCTAAAGCGCTACTAGACGTACGCAGCGCTGTACACTTGAACATGAAGAGACAGTCCCTGCTCGACAAACCTTACAATCTAATTAGGACAGACAAACAAGAGATAAGGGAATATTAAAGTGAGGATGATAAAATAAGGGTTCTGAACAAGTGAATAAGGGTTAGAAGTTAAAAGCAGCATCAAAAAGGTGGGCTTTTAGCTTAGATTTAAAGACGGCCAGAGATGGAGCTTGACGTACCGGCTCAGGAAGTCTATTCCAGGCATGTGGTACAGCAAGATAAAAGGAACGGAGTCTGGAGTTAGCAGTGGAGGAGAAGGGTGCAGATAAGAGAGATTTACCCAGTGAACGGAGTTCCCGGGGAGAGATGAGAGGTACTGAGGAGCTGCAGAGTGAATGCACTTATAGGTTAATAAGAGGAGTTTGAACTGTATGCGGAAATGGATAGGAAGCCAGTGAAGTGACTTGAGGAGAGGGCTAATATGAGCATAACGACACTGGCGGAATATTAGTCGTGCAGCAGAATTTTGAACAGATTGAAGAGGAGAGAGATGGCTAAGTGGGAGACCTGTGAGAAACAAGTTGCAAGTCTAAGTGAGAGGTGATAAGAGTGTGGATGAGGGTTCTGGTAGTGTGCTCAGTTGAAACAGGCTGGGAGATTTGACCTGGTGTTAGGCCACGACCCAACTAATATGTTGTCCACCACAGCATGAGCAACTAGAGAGCTTAGGGTGGGGCCAGAGATTGGGTTTTTTGGCCCCCTCCAACAAAAAAGATGTTCTGCTGTCCCTGGTTCAAGGGTCCTTAATTTGAACTTATACCACTGCTGAACACACTTTACAAGAATCCTATGCTTGGGTCTGATAAATGCAAAGCTTGATTTCTTATTAGAAAGACACTTACTGGTTAGGATCCGATCCATACTCCAACAGAAGATTAGCTAACTTAGCAAGATCTAGCAAAGCAGCTACAAACAATGGTGTTTGGCCCAATGAGTTCACTGTGTCAGGACAAATGCCTATGGACAAAATATACTACATATAAACAATGAATCAATTTTAAAGAATATCTTTAAAATGAGCTGAACATAACTGAACATTTTAATACTGAGCTCACAATGAAATTGTTCCAAGATGCATCAAATGGCAATGTATGATATAGTAATAATGTGAATTTCCAGAACATTCTGAGACTTATGAAAAAATGAGCAGACAAATGCATGTTATCAAGTTTTTCAGTGCTTGCATGCACAATGGCAAAACAGGCGCAAAACAAGCAGCTGAAAGCAGATCCTATGTTCAGAAAGGCAATTTATAAATTATTAAAATATTAAATATGAGAAAGGTTAAACAGAACAAGAAATATTCAGAAAAACAACAAGAAAAAAACCCAAATAGTATTGCTTTTACTTCATAGTAGCATAGTAAATGACGGCAGATAAAGACCTGTACAGTCCATCCAGTCTGCCCAACAAGATAAACTCATTTTACATGGCATGTGATACTTTATATGTATACCCGAGTTTGATTTGTCCTTGCTTTTCTCAGGGCACAGACTGTAGAAGTCTGCCCAGTACTGTTCTTCTACTAAGTTCTGAAGCTAATATTGAAGCCCCTTAAATTTACACTCCAGCCCATCCCTTATCTATTCAGTCACAATCAGGGCGTAGACCATAGAAGTCTGCCCAGCTCCCATTTTGTTTCCAATTGCTGGCATCGCCACCCAATCTCCACTAAGATTCCACGGAACCATTCCTTCTAAACAGGATTCCTTTGTGTCTATTCCACGCATGTTTGAATTCCATTACCGTTTTCATCTCCACCACCTCCCGCGGGAGGGCATTCCACATATCCACCACCCTCTCCGTGAAAAAATACTTCCTGACATTAGTCCTGAATCTGCCTGCCCCCCTTCAACCTCAATTCATGTCCTCTAGTTCTACCACCTTCCCGTCTCCGGAAAAGGTTCGTTTGCAGATTAATACCTTTCAAATATTTGAACATCTGTATCATATCACCCCTGTTTCTCCTTTCCTCCAAGGTATACATGTTTAGGTCAGCAAGTCTCTCCTCATACGGTTTGCAACACAAATCCCATACCATTTTCGTAGCTTTTCTTTGCACCGCTTCCAGTCTTTTTACATCTTTAGCAAGATATGGCCGCCAAAACTGAACACAATACTCCAAGTGGGGCCTCACCAACGACTTGTAGAGGGGCATCAACACTTCCGTTCTTCTGATGGTTATGCCTCTCTCTACGCCGCCTAGCATCCTTCTGGCCACGGTCGTCGCCTTGTGTCTTCACCTTCAGATCCTCCGACACCAACACCTCAAGGTCTCTCTCCTGAATCGAGCTTACTAATCTCTCCCCTCCTATCCAGTATCTCTCTTTTGGGTTTCCGCATCCCAAGTGCATCACTCTACACTTTTTGGCATTAAATTTTAACTATATATCTAAATAGGGAATATATTGTAAATCCCAGAGCCAAGTTTACAAATAATATCAAAACAGCTCTAGTAATAATTCAAAAATATACGTTTAATTATTATAATTACACTAAAACATATTTCTCTAATCGGTATCACTGACTTCTTGCCCTATGCTGCTCTAAACAATATTTACGATAACATTGGTAGCAACATTGAAAACAGCACTGGCAAGTACTGGCCAGTGCTTGCGGTACATCCTGAATTTAGTGAACCCCCTACAGTAGCGTACAGACGTCAGGCTAATTTGGGTGAATTACTTAAGAGACCTACTAGCAACACTATGATAGGTAGGCACTATCCCTGTGGTAGGTGTGTCTACTGCAGTTATCAGTTGGATACCTCGACTATTCCTATTCCCCACTCTAATAGGGATCACATTTTAAGATATAACACCACGTGCAATACAGACTGCGTGGTTTATTGCATTATTTGTCCATGCAATTTGTATTACATAGGACATACTAAAAGACAGTTGAAGAGTAGATTAGCAGAGCATATCAGTAACATCAAACATAATAAACGAGAGAACCCGTTGGTAGCACACTGGTCTTTATTAGGACATTCAGTAAATCAACTTCGATGTGGGGTAACAGCGCATATCCCCAGCTTTAATAGAAGCGGGGATGTTAGTACAAGGTTGTTAAGTATGGAACAGCGATTTATTTTCTCATGGAGTACGGTCACTCCCACTGGCCTTAATTTGGAAGTTGAGTGGATATGAGGGCTGTCTCTTTAAATTGATAGGAAGGTGCTTTATTTTTAGCCCTTTAAATTGCGAGATGACGCTAGACGTAGTAACTCCTGATGCGGCGTCACAAGGCCCACGCCTAAGGGAGCCTTTATCCGGCATGGAGCTGAATACAAGGTATGAGAAAGAATATTGTGTTTAAAGTATTATATAGATTGTAACATTGAGTTTAAATTATTGAGGATAGTGATGTTTAATGTTCAACTATTATAGACAAAACGGTGGTTCCTCCTGAGGAAGATCTTATGAAATGCGGATCAGCATTGGGGAACCGGCATATATGGCAAACATTAGAAGTTGAAAAGGAGTTTTTCCCTGACTTCGCTAAGTCCTATATAATGCTGCACAATGAGAAACACAAGCATGGATGGTCAATGAAGTAGCGACACATTTTTGGACTGATACAACTGACTAATTTCAACATAGTGACCACGTGGAAGGCGAGGCGTTCACTGAGTATCTAACAGAGACTAAATAATCTGATATTAATTAAGACAGTTGTATAATTGTAAAACATATAATGCTCAAACGAGTGCTGTTTTCAATGTTGCTACCAATGTTATCGTAAATATTGTTTAGAGCAGCATAGGGCAAGAAGTCAGTGATACCGATTAGAGAAATATGTTTTAGTGTAATTATAATAATTAAACGTATATTTTTGAATTATTACTAGAGCTGTTTTGATATTATTATTAAATTTTAACTGCCAGATCCTCAACCATTCTTCTAACGTTCAGAAATCTCATCGTTTCTACTCCCTCCAGGGTATCCACTCTATTGACTATTTTCATGTCATCCACAAAAAGACACACCTTTCCTTCCAACCCTTCAGAAATATCTCCCACTAGGAGTGGCCTAGTGGTTAGGGTGGTGGACTCTGGTCCTGGAGAACTGGGGAACTGAGTTCGATTCCCACTTCAGGCACGGGCAGCTCCTTGTGACTCTGGGCAAGTCACTTAACCCTCCATTGCCCCAGGTACAAATAAGTACCTGTGTATGTAAGCCGCATTGAGCCTGCCATGAGTGGGAAAGCGCGGGGTACAAATGTAACAAAACAAAAAAAAATTAAACAGCATAGGCCCCAGCACCCTGAGGAACTGCACTGTTCACCTTCCTTTCCTCCGAGCGGATTCCATTTACCACCACCCTCTGCCACTTGTCGGTCAACCAGTTTCTTATTCAGTTCACCACTTTCGGTCCTAAGTTCAACCCTTTCAGCTTATTCACTTCAATATGATGTTGTACACCACACAGATCAGTCTTAATTTACAATTAACTTGTCCCCTCGACTGCATTGTAAGATGTCTCATTATACTATATGAACAGTGTATTCTATCATTTGAATGTTCTATTTTATTTATTTAGATTTTGCTTACACCTTTTTCAGTAGTAGCTCAAGGTGAGTTACATTCAGGTACACTGGATATTTCTCTGTCCCAGGAGGGCTCACAATCTAAGAGGCAGATGCACTAAAGCTAAATGAGCCTTTAATGACCCTCCAACGAGGAAAATTTGATCCGTTGCATGCATCAAAGGGCTTTTACCGAGGAAGCCAGCAGCTAACGAAAACGGAATGGAGATGAGCAATTAGTGTGAAAACCCCATTGAAACGACATGCACTAACCTTTTCCGATTGCCTTTACGCAGGAAAAAGGCAGGAAATCTAACGAGAGGTCTGGACCTCTCGTTAGGACAGCTCTGTGCCAGGAAAAATCATTAAGTGAAAAAATAAACAAACTTTGAGCCAATCCCAGCGCATTAGCAGAGCTAAAAGCGCTGTGATTGGTCCAAAGGACGTCAGAAAACACATCAAATAAAAAAAAATAAAAAAAGGATCGGGAGGGGGCAAGGGCGCTCATCAGGAGCGTCCTGTATGGACGACCTTGCCCCCCCCCCCCCCGCTGCTCCCCACTTTCCGCCGCTCCCCCCTCCCCCCCCCCCCCCCCGAAAAAGCAAAATTCTAGCAGCCCCAGCCCCCCTCCCTTCCTCACTACTCTGTCTCCCCTCAGCTCCGCCTCCCGACATCCTCCGCACTGTGCCCCGCCCCCTCTTGGGGTCGTCGCCGCCATTCCCCTCCTCCATCGGGCCCCCCTCCCTCTTACCGGGCCCGTGCAGCGCCTCTCTCCTCTGTCCAAACGCGCTGCACGGGCAAGAAGAAAGCTGATGCCTGCCTTCGCACAGCTTCGGTCGCGCGTCTCTCTCCTCCTGCGCCCGCCCCTGTCTGACGTCAGTAACCTACGTAGGTTACCGACGTCAGACAGGGGCGGGCCCAGGAGGAGAGAGACGCGCGACAGAAGCTGGGCGAAGGCAGGCATCAGCTTTCTTCTTGCCCGTGCAGCGCCTTCGGACAGAGGAGAGAGGCGCTGCACGGGCCCGGTAAGAGGGAGGGGGGCCCGATGGAGGAGGGGAATGGCGGCGACGACCCCAAGAGGGGGCGGGGCACAGGGCAGAGGATGTCGGGAGGCGGAGCTGAGGGGAGACAGAGTAGTGAGGAAGGGAGGGGGGCCGGGGCTGCTAAAGGTACGTTTGCTTTTCTTCTTGCTTTTTAATTTAGAATGCAGGGGGAAGTGGGGCGGGGGAACGGCGACCACGGGTGGGGGGGGGGGCAAGGACGGCCATACAGGACGCTCCTGACCAGCGCCTTTGCCCCCTCCCGACCCTTTTTTTTTATTTTTGTTTTGATTTGGGAGCCATGTGCTTGTGTTTTGACTGTTTGTGGCATGCGCAGAGCAGCTAACATAACGCTTGGCTGCTCTGCGCATGATTTGGGGGCCGATTAACGATGTGTATTGTGATTCTTTGATACATTGTACGTTTCAATACCGATCTCAGCATGTGTGACTTTTTTTTTTGGTGCATTCTTCGTTGTTTTAAAATCGTTAGGGACTTTAACGATTTAGATTTTTTTACGTTTGGTTGCTGCATCTGCCTCTAAGTTTGTACCCGAGGCAATGGAGGGTTAAGTGACTTGCCCAAGATCAGAAGGAGCAGCAGCGGGATGTCTATTGTGTTTCCTTTGTTTTGTGCTAACATTTTGAGTATCATATCTATGTTATATGAATGTTCTTCCATGCTGCCTATTATAGTATCAATCATACATGCTGATATTCATCATATTTCTGTTATATGAATGTTTTACAATGCTTTTAAATGTGTAGATTTCTGATACTGGCAAATTGAATCCTAGTAATAGGACTAACATGATACATCTCCAAGTTTACCTCACTGATAGTATTTATGCTTATATTTGGTAATTTTACTATTGTTATGTTGCTAATAAACTATTTTATGTGAAGCTATACATCATTTTCGGTGAATCACTTCATAAAAGCTGTTAATAAATCCCAATAAAGAAACATGACATATAAGAAACTGATGAAAAAAATAGGTACAAAGGAATGTAAAATGAATTAACCTTAAAATTATTTTTAAAAATTGTAAAGAGGGGTACCTACTATCAATCCCGTTTGTATTCCTCCATCCTACATAAAAAATATATTCAACACTGAAATTCTTACATTTTCTCTTCCTCTGACAAAAATAATTTCTTACCTTTTTTGAGAATCTTTTTCACTTTCATGTAGTTTCCTTGTTGAACATAATGATGTAGTTGAGCTTCAACGGAATTGTTTTTAACAAAACCAATACGAACAGGGCACGGCAACGTTAGAGCAACAGCATGAGACATTCTTTACCAGAAAAACAAAACAGAATATTGTATGTATCAGACACATCCTCATACAGCCTGCATGTGTTGTATATAGTCTGGAAGAGTGTACAAGAAGCTCCACTAGTGATACAAAGCCTGTTTGTATATATTGTAGAATAAAGCAACAAAACTGTGATGTTTTAGCCAAAACGGACGCTCCAGCTTCAGATCATATACTCCAATTCCTATAACCAGGACTGGATTTAGGCATAGGCAACTGCCTCTGGCACCAAATTCTGATAGGCACCAGAGTGTTGGTGCTATGCCTCATCTAGCCTGCCCTTTGTTTTTTTCTATAGTCAAAGCTATAGTAGCAACTCCAAAGAGAAAACTGAACATGGGCCTGTGTGGCCTATGCACTGACAGGCCCTGCAGTTCCCCACTCTTGCACAGTCAAGGACACAGGGTGGCACTGGGATGTCAAAGCGTGAAGAAAGGAAGGCCTGCTCTTAATTTTCACTTTGAGGTTGTAGCTGAGAATGCTCCCCCCCCCCCCCCCCCCAGGCTACCTATGGGTACCTAAAGTGTAAATAGGGTTCTGCCTGTATCATGTAGAAAAGCTAAATGTGAGTCCATTACAAATGGGGAAGAGATTTCTATAGGAGTTAATCAAGGTAAGAGAGAAAGATGAGTGCCTCACTAGCCAAGACGTTATCTGCCATCAAGACTTACTGCTCCAATGACAATCATTGCTCAGGGGAATCAGAAACATCCCTGTTGATATCTGGTATACTTAATAGATGGAGGTAGGCATCTCTATATCAGTTAGACGGTGGAATCCCAAGTACAGCACAGCTACAGGATCGGCATCTGATATTGAGTACTGAACCCCTGAAGCAGCGGAAGCAAAACAGGGACTCCCTGTTCGGTTAAAGCCGGTGATTTCTTGGACAGCATAAACACTACAACAAATGGATTAAAGCTAAGTGGTGTATGGCTTGAAACACTGGGAACTGATTTATTTAAGATTGAATTATCACTGTTTATAGATTGAGTGGGATTCTGTGCTCAAAGTAATATAAGCACAAGTCTGTTACTGAGAAAGGATTTTGGTTGGATAAATGGCTGGTAAATGATGCCTAGAAACATGGAGTAATTGTAGAGTTTTTTTCTGAGCCAAATGATGGTGCGCCGTGCCCATGCCTTAAAGTCTAATTGTGGGCTGGCTGGGTGGCATTACTGAGGCTTTTTTCTCCACCACGAAGTGTGAGGCAGTGGCTAGCTATTGGTGACAGCGGTGGTATTCACAGCACACTGACGAAGCAGGTGTGAAGCTGAGTCTTGAGTTTCTATACTTAATAGTGAAGCAGAGCTGCCATTTCTTCAAAATGTTTTTATTGACAGTCTGCAAGATTTTTAGTGACAAAAGAAAAGGAGAAAACAGCGCTTCTACAAAAAGACAAACAAGGACTGGAAGACTCCACAACATATGTTCCCAGATAACCAGAAATTACAAAAATCAGAAGTCCATGAGCTTCTAAAACATGAAGGTTTATTCTCCAAACATTAAAAACAGGATGCGTTGACACTCCTGAACCAACACAGGGCATGTTTCAGCTATCGGCCTTCCTCAGGATGAGAACAGTCATTTGACTTGTACGCTGCTCCTACGCACGCTGCAAGACACTATCACGGAGGTGTTTCTTGAAGGCTATTCTCCCTTTTTAGCATTGCCCACACTATAGATTTTTAGTGACAACATTGATGTTTTTTACCATAATTTTTATGAATAGACCTTGTCCCATCCAGGGCCAACTTAACCATTAGACAGAGTAGGTGCTCATCTACAGTGGCCTCTTCTGCAGAACAGATCCCGATAGTCAAAAAAAAAAATCAGCGGCATAATTTTTCCTGCAGGGATATAGGGCAGTTTTCAAATAGGTAACTATTTAAGCTGCTGCAATAATAAATAAGAAATGCAGTGAAACAGAGTGGAAGAACCAAATAATGATGAATTTTATATAAGGGGTTTTTACTTATAACATTGTGGACTTCGTAACTCTGCGCTGATGTATGTACTAAGGCAACGGGGGGGGGGGGGGGGGGCTTTTTCTAAGTGGCACCAAATTGTGGTATTACGGCGTGCTAACACAGGACTTTCCTGTGTGCTGAGCCCAAATTTACTGTGGCATAAAAGTTGAGCATTTCTTTACTTACTTTTGCAGCTTGTGAGCATTTCTTTACTTTCTTGTGCAGGTTGTGTGCAAATGATCAGATAAGCATGCGGCACTTGCCAAAAAAAAAAAAAAAATAATGTGTAAGCACTTACTGCCTCCTATTTAGAGGTGCTAAGTGCTCCCACATTAAGGGTGTCAGGGGATGGGGATGAGTGTCAGGAGATGGGGATCTCCCTCCCCCCCCCTCCACAATCCAGTCTCTCTTTCCTCTCCTCTGTCCCCCTTCCTGCAGGTCTGGTACAACTCCCTCACCTCTCTCCTTCTCCCACGATCCTGTAAAGTTTGTCAGTCATCGTTAGCATGACAAACTGCCTTCAGCCAGCCCTTGGATCTTTCCTCTGCCACATCCTGCATTCCTGCCCATAAGAAACTGCATCAGACAAGGCAGGAAGGATGCGGCAGAGGGAAGACCCAGGGCCTGGCTGAAGGCAGTTTATTGTTGCTGCTACTGGCACTGACCAACAAAGTTTACAGGCCCACAGGAGAGTGAGAGATGAGAAGAAAAGGCTTAACCTATAGGCCAGGTCAGGGGCGTGGCAAGACAGATTTTGGGGGGGCCTAGGCAAGAATTGGGTGGGCACCAAGTGTTCTAACCCCCCCCCAAAAAAAAAAAAATATTTCAGCTGGTGGGAAAATGCTTCTTTCCACCTTGGCAGCAGGCATGCACTGAAAACTGAACATGCACAGGTGCCGGTGTCATGGAGAGTAGCGTTTTCGTTATCATCAAGGGAAACTCTTCAGCTGGCAAAGCTTGGGATTCCCTCCAGTTACCACTAAACATGTGCTACTGTTGGGTGGGACTTAGCCATAAATGGGTGGCAAGCCCACCTGTAGCTACGCCACAGGTGATGTCAAAGGCTGGGTATTTTGGCAGCCTTAATCATAAGCACCCTGGGCCATAGTCTCACATGGTCTAAAACTTAAGCCAGCCCTGGATTGTGTTATCCAGTTAGACAACACTAATGTGAATGCACCAGCTGGATAAGGCTTCCATGCCCATTCTTTGTCTCCTCTGAAAAAAATATACAATTAGTGCATGCTAAGAGGCAAAATGCTTTTAACATGTTTTACAATAAACCTTTTCTTCCCACTTTAAGCGGGTGTTAGCTGTTAATGCTGTTTAGTAAAGCAATGACTGCCAACTATATGTTTGTATAGAACTGCTTTTGGAGTGTTGTTCAGGTGATCGTAACTATTAAATTTAATTATGAAAACCTTGCGAAGGGGATAAGGGGCACCAAAGTTGATTGAGGAAGCACAAGGCTAAAAGTTCACGTAAAGTCTCCTATACACTACTACACCTGCTTTAGTCCCACAACCTTTAAGAAGCATATCATCTCGACGGTTTAACAACATCACCAATTACCTGCCCTCCAAAACACATTAAACGGTCTGTGACGTTCTCCTGCCAGTACCACCTTGCCTAGGAGAAGCACTACAAAGTGAGAACCAAGCAACTAAATCGACATGCAACTTGAAACACACCACCAGCTCAGAGACAACCCTACCACATGCGCACAAGCTCCCTAAACGGCGAAATATACGCGCCAAACACCAACGAGCGCGGGAGCATTCAACCAATCCCACGCAGAGGGTACAGAAATTCATCAACCGACCAATCGTTCGTTACGTGTAACATGAAAAAACGTGACAGAAGAGGGGAAGAGCAAAGAATCTCATTGGCCAAGGCAAGGAGGAGGACACAGGTTAGCAATTGATAACAGCAGGGAGGACGAATGATTGCGTGGAGGTTGAAAAGGGGTGGGGATGGAAGTAGAAAGCGCGTGGAGCGAATGGTGGAGCACAGGCTACAAAGGGGCGGGAAGAATATAAGGAACAGGGCGAATGAGTGGAGGTTAAAAAGGGGTGGGGATGGGAAGTAGTTCTCATTCTTCTCAATCAAATTCAAAGCAGTACAAGTGGTGGAAAACAAGAGAGCGGCGTTAAAGTCGGGGTTTTTGTTTGTTTAATTGTATTAATCTGTTCTCACTGTTCTACGTCAAAGGCGACACAATGCAGAGGGATGTGGGTAGTTTTCCCTTAGCGCCCACAGTGAAAACGAAACTCATCAGCGCGGGTTTCCTCACGGCTCATGATGTAGCGGAAATGAAGCCGTTGGAACTAAGCAAAGGTAGATCCGAAGAGGACAGAAAAAGGCCCTTGGTGTACACCAAGGTTGTCCCACATGGTTCACAGTAACTATGAGTCTGTTTATCTGTAAAACTTATTGGTTATGCATTTGGGTATTAAGCGAGAGTGGGATAATATTGTTCTACACTACATGGTCTACTTACGTTTGAATGCAGGCGATAGAGAGAACTTTCAGGTACAGCACCCCAGGGATGGAGTCAGAACAGACTGGCTCGACACTAGGCAATGCTAGGGGGTTGCAGCCTTGGGGAGGGTAGTAGAAAGTAACTGCAGTCAAGGTAACCATTAGCACATCTAAACTGTCTGGGGGAAGGAGGCTTGTAGGCTAGGGGCCTGAAAGCTAATTGTCCTAGGAAACCCACTATCCTTGGATGCAATAGCTTCCTGATGGCTGGGCCGCTCAGACCTTTGAGTCCCTGATCTATTGAGCTGATTGCAGGCTTTAAAATAGAAAAGTTAAATGAATGCAGTATTTGTTTTCAAATACATAACATAAAACAAAAAAGTAATTTTTTGACTTTTGAAGGCAATATGTTCTTTTGTCTGTGCCTAAGCCGGTGGTGGGAGGTGGGGCTCGTGGTTGGGAGGCAGGGATAGTGGTGGGCAGACTTATACGGTCTGTGCCAGAGCCGGTGGTGGGAGACGGGGCTGGTGGTTGGGGGGGCGGGGATAGTGCTGGGCAGACTTGTACGGTCTGTACCCTGAAAAAGACAGGTACAAATCAAGGTAAGGTATACACAAAAAATGGCACATATGAGTTTATCTTGTTGGGCAGACTGGATGGATCGTGCAGGTCTTTTTCTGCCGTCATCTACTATGTTACTATGTGTTAAGGAATGCTCCAGTAATGGCCTGCCCATAGGATACTCTTCAAATGCAAGACAGTTCTGATACTGATCTGATTGTGCTCCTCAGTGAAGACTGACTTGTAAATTCTGGGCTATGTTTCTTACTCTTATTGTGCATAATTTTTAGATTCTGTACACAGTATACAAAATTGGGTATCCTTTGTTATTTTTTTTGTATAGGATTCTTCCATAAAAATACTGGGCTCCTGGGCTCAATCCTCGGTAATCTCCTTCTCTGGGTCCTGTTTTCCTGAGCTTAGGGCCCTGTTTACTAAAACAGCGTGCCTATAGCACAGCTTAGTTTGAAGTAGAGAATGACACGGGGATGGGGAACTGCAGGGACGACGGAGCTCGTGGGGACAGAGCCCGCGGGGACATACTTTGTCCCTGCGCCATTTTCTAGTTGGAAGGGTAGAGGGTGGTGGTGGGAAGGAGGGTTATTATAGCTGCTCACTATTATTGTTTTCTGTTTGTAATTTATACACAACAGTTGCACAGCATATTCCTTTTTATACTTTAATAAAAAGATTTTAAATGTAAAATCATAAGTGTTCAGGTCTTCTGTAGATGAGGACAGTTCTTGCAGGGACGGAGACAGAACCTGTGGGGACGGGGTAGAGACAGAGACAGAACCCACAGGGCGGGGACAGGGACAAACGTCCCCGTGTCATTCTCTAGTTTGAACCTCTTCTTATGCTATCTGCCTCTTTCCTCCAGAGTGTACAACTCCTAGTGTTCTATGTTTCCTAGTTGATTCTCCAACTATTCTCATCCAGCACTCTTCTTTCCCCTCTTCCCCAGCTTATCATACCATCAACTGTGTGTCTCTTCCGTCCTGCAGTACACACTCCACCTTGCTTTCTGTGCCTTTCCACCATCTCCTGGCACCCAACACCAGCTTGTTCTCTTGTCTCCCTTTCCCAGCACACACTACCAGTTTATATCCCCCATCTGCCCTAAGCCAGATTGCTCATCTTCCCCAATCCTCACCACCATAGATACCCATTTGTTTGTCACTGAGCAGCAAGGGGGAAGAGGGAAAGTGGTTGCACAGTGGACCATGTCTTCTTTATCTGCTGCCTAGAATTGGACAGCTGATTTGAACTGTGCAACATTATAGAGCCACATGTTTCAAATCAGCAGTCTGATGTGCAGTTTCTATCTTCTTCCTCTTGCCCCATAATCAACATGGTGAGCCTGATCAGTAAGGAGGAAGAAAACATGCAGGCCACCACTACAGATATGTATGCCAATCGCAACATTCTGCATTGTGCAGATTCCCCAGAGGTTTTCTCTCTGGCGGTGCTACAGAACCAATGATAGACTACTAGGCAGTATTTATTTTATTTTGCTGCATTTATTTCCCACATTTTCCCACCTATTTGCAGGCTCAATGTGGCTTACAATATCATACAACAACAATCACATTGATGGAATAAGAAAATGAGAATATAGATAGCAGATGAGGTGCATAAAAATCATGGCAACCATATTAACGGAGTAAGAATTTCAGCATTATTGCTGTTAAGGTGCATAAGAAAATTATGTATAGTAAGAAGTGGGTAAATAGATAAAACATAACAATGATATCAGGACAAGATATAATGTTCTGTAATTAGGGTAAAAATTAAAATAAACTAGAAAAGGTACATTATAATTGTAACTGGTGAATTTTAGATGTCAGTTTCTTATGGGGGATCTTTTTTTGTACGTTTTGTGAGTCTTCAGTAACTTGCGGAAGATCATCAGGTCAAGTGTTGTTCTCAAGGTGGTCGACAGATCATTCCATAGTTGTGTGTTTATTAAGTCCTGCAGTTTCTCAAGCTGCTCCTGGAGTACTCTTTGCCAGTCAGTTTTCAGAATAACTGTTATATATTACTAGGAAAAAATGCCCGTTTCTGAAGGGCAGGAAACGGGCGCTAGCCAGGCCATCCCCCACCCTCCCTCGCTGTTCCAGACTCTGCCCTCCCTCCGTTTTCACTCCCGCACCGCGACCCTGTTGACACCCCCCCTTCCCGCCGAAAACCGTCCCCTGCCGCCGTGGAGTACCTATGTTAACGGGAGACTCCAACCCCCGTCAGCCTAAATCTTGTGCTGGCCTTCGCGGTGTTGCTTCCTCAGTGATCTTCTGTGAAGTTCCTCTGCGTACGTCAGACGCACGCAGAGGAACTTGAACAGAAGATCATTGAAGAAGGAACGCCACGAAGGCCAGCACAGGACTTCGGCTGACGGGGGTTGGGGTCCCCCGTCAGCACAGGTACTCCGCGGCGGGGGAATGGTTTTGGGCGGGAAGGGGGGGGTCGACAGGGTCGCGGATGGGGGGGTGTTGAAATCGGTGGGAGGTGCGTGAGGGGACATGGGGTGTTGATGCTCGTCGGATGGGGGGGCAGGTTGGTGATGTGGCAAGGGGGGGGGTTCTGTGTTGCCCCGCTCCCTGCCACTTGCTCTGAAGTGGCAGGGAGCGGCGCACTGACAGCTGATTCCCATGCAGGTGGAGGATTAGGGAAACACTCCTCCCCTTGATTTGGCATCGGCTGTCACTGACAGTGCGTGCCTGCCTAGCAGACCACCTCTGAGGGAGGCACGGTCTCAGGCACATTAGAACGTTGGAGGTGAGAATTATTATATAGGATATGAGAGAGATTTGCATTCATTGCTTCCACTGTGTATTCATTCAGTGCAAGGTCTGGGGACCAAGGGTGGCTCCTGGACACAGCTGGGGTGGGGTGGGGGTCCACCATAATTATTTGTCCCCCTCCCACTGCTCTTTGCTTCTCTACCCAAGCTCACGACAGAAAGGGGGAACGTGAATGGGGGGGGGGGGGTGAAATGAACTGCAGACTTGAAGGACAAAAGGATGTATTTGGTAACACCCACCTCCTTCAGTGAAAAGTTTAAAGGCAGGCTGAAAGGAATGGATGTCGCTGACATAATGCTGGTCAGCAGTGTTGCAGCATTTGGTGACTCTTCAGTTCATTTGGATCCAAAATGGCCCTAAATTAAAAAATCAGTAAAGACCACTGGGCTAGAACAATGCTTCTCAAACTAGCCAAAGTGACACCACTCACTAATGATGTGACTCCACTTGGGATCCCAATCCACAGTTAGGAATTGCTGTGGCTTCCAGACCAATAATACTGCATAATCTTGAAACACAAAACAATGTATTACAGCTTCAGGAAATGCCTCCATTTTTGAGTCAGAGAGCAAGTTTAACCCCATCAGTCCTGCCTAATGCAGAGGAGATCTTTCCAGCTGGCAAGAACTGCAGAGCTTGAGTTTGCAAAGCAGAGAAATTTCTCACTGAGGAGAGCACAAGTCCCAGGGCAATATATGGAATCAGTGCACATAATAAACAATTTTACCAGATTTAAACTTGTATTTTCTCTGTCTCTAGAGGGCTCACAATCTGTTTTTATACTTGAGACAATGGAGGGTTAAAGTGACTTGCTCAGGGTCACAAGGCGCTTCAATGGTCATTGAACCCAGGACACCGGGACCAAAGCCCACTGTACTAACCATTAGGCCACTACAAAAGATCAGTATGGCCTGCCCTTGCAAACATTTGGTAGCAGAGCCATTTATTGATTTATGCAAATTTGTCTAAATATATTGTTGGAACATTTCATTCCATGCTTTGAAAAAATTTTAGTAGCCAAGGTAACAATTCATATGTTTCGATCACATTGTTTCTGAAACCATGAAGTACGCAGAGAAGGATTATTCCTTTCTACACATAAATGTCTAAAGTTCCATGTAATAAATATACACACATGGGAGGAGAAGTGGCAATATGTAAATAAGATACAAGTGCGCAAGAAGAAAACCTTTATTCAGTTAAAAGAAAGATCTTGAAAGAATGCTTCTCAAACCTGTGACAGCTAGTCAAGGATACCCACAATGAATATGCATGATGTAAACTTGTAGCTTGTGTATTCATTTTAGGTATCCTGAACACTTGACTGGCGGCTGGTCCCCACGACAGGCTAGATCAAATGATCATGATATGATACAGAAGGATTCAAACTCCAGAGAAACATTAAGAAATATTTCTTCACAAAGTGTGGTGGATGCATGGAATAGCCTTCATTTTCAATTCTAGTTGGCCTCGGGTAAACATCAATGTGAAGGGAAAGCGAGACATTGTACTAGAAAATAATTTAAGCAGAAACTGAATGGGTCTTAGACTCCTTCATGACTTCATGCTTTTTTGTTTCTATGATTATGTATATTATGATTCATAACTTTTAACATGTTCGTTATTTGCCTTTTAGAAGCTGGGATATCTAAGGAAGAAGCCTTAGAAACATTACAGATTGTAAGACGCAAATCTCTAGGAGAGAAGACCTGCTTTTCTGAAGCCTCCTCCATTATTCGGAAGTACACAGCACTGGAACTTTTAGAAAAGGAGCAGGCCCAAGGTGCCATAATCACTTTCTGCTCTGTGCTGGATGACATGCTGGGAGGTGGAGTGCCTCTCACCAAAATTACAGAAGTTTGTGGTGCACCAGGTGTTGGGAAAACGCAGCTTTGGTAAAAATAATAGTCATACAAACCTTTTTCTATTGTTTGTAGGTATGTGAGATTAGGGTGTATAGATTAATGGCTCTCTGCCTGTGTGTGGGGAAGGGGATGAGGTATGGATAGAGAGAGGGTGGTAGTTCGCTGCCTACACAGTGGGGGGGGGGGGTGATGGTTAGGAATAAATGGAATGATGACTCACTGCTTGAGGTTAGGATACATGGATTATGGGAGAAATGGTTGTCAAGAAAGTTTGAGACTATGAAGAACTTCATGGCTGTATTCACCCCCTACCTTATTGTGTTCTTTACTATGGCAGTATTCAACTTGCTGTGGATGTGCAGATCCCAGAGTGCTTTGGAGGTATAGCTGGCGAGGCGATTTATATTGACACAGAGGGCAGTTTTATGGTGGATAGAGTGGTGAATATTGCAGAGGCCTGTGTCCAGCACTGCAAGCTCATCTCCGAATCCCACCAGCAAGACGGTTGGTTAATCATTTCTGCATCTTTGTGTGGCCTTGTTTGCGTGTCCAGGTTTACTAAATAATGCACCTTATCATTCACACTGGAAGAGAGAGTAAATCTCTGCTAGTGACCTCTTTTTATCAGGAGAGAACTTGATAGTTTTCAGAAAGGTTTGTAGGTGTTGCACAAAGTATAATCACACTTTACATTTGTACAGCTTCTAATGATTTGTAACCTGTTCCTTAACAAGTAGGGTTTAAAGAGCAAGGTACAACAATCATCTTCAATACAAATATGGCAGTTGTCAAGCAATTCATCAAAATACACATCATTAATAACAGTCCTTATCCATTCACCTTCCCTACAAAACCTAACCTCCATAACTATCCCACCCCCCACTCCTCTTAACATTGTTCTTGAAATCCCATCCTAACACAAATATCACCAGTAAAATTGCACATGTTTTCACAACAAGCCTACCTAGCAAGACTGAAGCAAAGTATGCTTTAATAAGATATTCTCCAAAAAAGCCTGATCTTTATTTTATGGCAGAAGAAGCTAAGATCCTCTGTACTTTTTAGTCTCTAAATAAGAACAGATTTGCTTAACTAAGCACAACCAATCCAAAGCTTTCTTTGCAGCTGCATGTACTTGAGATTCTAGAGCTAGGGCCCAATCAAGGATCTTTTTACTTTAGATGTGACAATCAGGGTTTGCCCTTCCACTCTCAAGGCTTCCAGCTTTGAAATAGAGGATGTCATTCTAATCCGCAGATATTCCATTATTTCAATACAAATATACAGCCCCACATCAAATGTTTTATGTCCTGCACATGACTGGCCAGTAAAATGTTAAATTATTCAACCTCACCATTATGAGGGATAAACATTCATACAGCAACACGCATGTAGGTTTAAATACCTAAGTTGTGTATAACAGCTCTTAAAAGCTGAAAATGTACATTGGACAGTATGAGCAAAAGAAGAGAGCCACTTTATTATCCTGTGTAATCTTGAATTGAGTTTTTTGGAGAGAGAATTATGTGGTAGAAATGGATAAGGTTTGAAGTGATGCATACATCATCCTTAGTGTCCCTAAGGGTGTTACTGTAACTTATACCATAGCCAAAATCATAAATCCATAAAATACCTTGAAAAGAGAGTTTGAACAAATCATAAGACAATATGGTTTTAGGAAATTCATAGTTTAAAAAAAAAAGAGAGAACGAAGATGGTTGTGCTGGGCCGTGGAGTCAGTCAGCTGCTTGTGACTGAATTAAGAGTTAGGGAGTGTCATTGGAATTATAAAATTTCCCAAAATTTATTTTTTTAGGATTTATTTACATCTTTGAAGAAATTAACCCAAGGCAGTGTACAGCTGGACATAGACAATAAACAATGGCAGTAGTAAAATATTCAGATAGCAGTACAAATTATAAAATTAGTGTTCTTAAGTTATTTTTAAGTGTGCATCATGTTGACATTTAATAGAAAGCACAAGGAACAAGCAGAGGGGGAACATATAAACAGATAAGAAGAGTAACAGACCAGTAAAGTTTATGCAGAAATGCTGTGGTATGAGCAGTTTGCTATCTGTTGTGCAGTGGCGTTCTGAATTGGTTAAAGTTATCAGGGATGGAACCAAGAGCTCAGAGCTCAGAAAACTGTGGAGAAGTCTTCTGAGATTGACTGCGACCGTCACAAGCAGTAGCTTGAGAAACCCTACACAGTCTTATTTCTGTGGCATGCTTCAACTCTAATATGGTGGAATGTGTGGCTATAGGATCCTTCTGTCCTCAGAAAACTGTTACAGGCATGCAACTTCATTTTCTCCATTGACAACAAGGATCTCTACAGCCACATTGATAATAACCTTACAGCTGAGAGTTGCAGAGTTTGTCCAGTTCTGCTTCTCTTGTTCTACAATCTGAGCTCATTATAGTGGAGGTGGTCTATTAAAGTGTTAGGACTTAAGGATTTATCTTTCTTTTTGACCGAAGACCCTGTCTGAATTCAATGCTTGATCAAGAGAGTAGTGTCTGGTGAAGGTATGTATTGAGGACCATGTGGTTGCTTTGCAAATGTCCTCCGAGGATGATTTCTAAAGCTATGCTTTTCGGTATTGAAGTTTTGAGTTGATGAGCAGCAACTTTTTTTTTTTTTTTTGTGGTTGATTTAAACCAGTTCTGTGGTAACAAAAGGATAAACAATTGGAAGTCCGTGAGGACAAGATCTTTTATTGACTGAAGCATTTTTCCTCTTTTGGATCAAAAGGTAGAGTTGCGAAGAGCTGTGTGATGAATGAGTTCTCTATATGGATTTCTGTCTGGCAATCCAGTATATAGAATGTTTGTTCTTCCTCATTGGCATGAGGAGGTGGATAAAATACTGATAACACCGTCTTGATTAATGAAAATCTGACTATTTTCTAGAAAAATGCCAAGTGAGTCCTCAATACTATTTGATTTTTCTAGAATTTGTGTCTAGGAATAGCAGTAAGCCAGTGAATGCAGCTTAAGTTTATAGCAACCAGGAACAAAGGTTTCCACGTTAGGATCTTTGGTATAACTAAATTTAAAAGCCCAAAAGGTAGTTCAGTCAATTGATAAAATACCAAATTTAGACACCCCTCCCCCCCCCCCCCCCCCCCCCCCCCCAAGCTGCTTCTTTTTTTTTTTTTTTTTTTTTATTATCTTTGAGTCAGAGGCAACATTCAAACTGCTTATTGCAACACTGTTCTCACATCATTGTGGCACAGCCACGCTATCTCTCATATACAACAAGTATATTAAACCAACATCATAAATACAATAATTGTTGGAACTGCCCCTGCCCCTCCCTTTTTTTTTTCACCCCCCCCCCCCTCCCCTCCGTCCACTGAGTTTAATTCCAGAATACCTATTCCTTGGATGTGGTGATCACAACTGTCCCACTCCCCGTATTGGTCTTTTGATGGGTGGTCTCAGGCCTTTCATTAATCATTTCATGAGGGAAAGTGTGGATACTGATCTGTCGATCCTATATGCTACAATTGATCTAAGATGAACTCACATTGAAAATGTGCCAAGGCCAGAATCTGATAAGTCTAGGAAGTATTGAAGTTGTGTGGACAGCATGCATTGGAATGGGTTTTCCTTTCGTTGCTGCATCAAGATTCAAGTCTCCATTTAAAGTTATATGATCTGGTGAAATCCTTTATTTACAAAATTTATATTCCGCTCAATCTAAAATCCTTTGTAGATGACAAAACATACAAAGTATAAAAGATCTCCCGTACTTTATTCAAAACAAGATGAACTAAGTTCCCTCTTTGCTGCATCAGATTGTTTGACGTACACATGAGCATTATTTGAGGTTCTTGAGCCGTCTGCCTTAATTATGGGAATCAACATTTGCCCCAACTAGTATGGAAAGATTAATATCAGGCATACTAAGTATCCGTGTGACTTCTGGATGTGCATAGAGATGAGTGAATTTGGTGGAAAAGGATAAAGCAGTTTCCCTCTTCAGGAAATTGCAGATGCATCTGGTGCAAGTTTGGCATTTATTTTGATTGGCAACAGATCCGCTTGTGGATATCTCCACTTCTAGAATAGATCCTGGGCTGCTTTGTGGTTTAAGGACCATTCTACACCGTTCTAAGATGAGTGGAAGTCCTCCAGTTGCATTGCTGTCAGTGGGGGGTTAGTGCTTTAATATTGTGTTTTTATTCACTAGGGGCAGGCAGGTTCCCTGGAGTCTTGCAGAGCTTGCTTGTTCCTCACTATTGAAAATGTGATGGTGAAACAGCATCCTCCACTGGCAGGATTGTAGTTGGAGGCCTCCTGCTCAGCTTAGAGCATGGGTTGTCAATCTAGTCCTTTTGACACACCTAGTAAGTCAAGTTTTCAAGATATCCATAATGAATATGCATGAGGTAGATCTGCATACAATGGAATAGTGCATGTAAATCTGTCTTCTTCATATTCATTATGGGTATCCTGAAAAGCTGACTGGGTGTGTCCCAAGGACTGGGTTGAGAGCCACTGGCTTAGACGGAACCGTGCTCGTGAGGATCCAGTTGAGCCTGTCAGCCAACTGATTCTATTCTCTAGGCAGGAATGACAAACAACGAGAACACGTCTGTTCTTGTTCATTGACATAAAATATAGCCACTTAATTGTTTGTCTAAATCTGTAAAGCAGATTTGGATACTAACTCTGCAAATGCTTGAAGTGCACAGCACATAGTTCTGGCCTTGAGCTGATTGTTGTTCTGTCTTGCTTCTATTAATATCCGGGATCCTTACATCTAAAGTTGGTCTAAATGAGTCCCCTGCCCCATCTTGGATGCATCAGTTGTTAATACAAAGCGAGGGTGAGTGAGGGGGGGGGGGGAATACATATATTTTGGGGGCGGTATCGCCACCCCTGAGGAGACTGGAGGGTTCTTTCCACCACTTAGTTGCCTTCTCTTGAAAGGTTGTTAGTGATACCTGATGGAAGAGAGGCTGAGTGTGCCCATTGCATTGAAATTTCAGATGCCACTTTGGTTCTAATATGTGTAAGCATCGTCAGACAGGGCTGTAACCTAGCAGTCTCATATGTCTTGCCATCATTTGCCTCATAGGGGGTAACTTGAGCATCAGGTTTTACAACCACAGTACTCTTAGCTGAGGTAGAGACTGTGACCTTCAGTTTATAAATGCCAAAGTTTGAGTAGGAGGCGAGTGTTGGTTGATTGGTTTATGACAAATCCTATGAAGAACCTGTGCTGCTGTGCTTAAGGAAGCTGTTTCCTGAAGTTAGCTAGTTGTCCAGGTAAGAAAATACAAATACTTTCTTTACAAAGATGTGTTGTTGTGGCCGATACACATTTTGGTCTAGATTCAGTAAGTGGCACCCATATTTGCGTGCCAAAAAAATGCACTTGAGAGTTCTGTTCTTAAACTAGCCCTCCGAGTTAGGCGCTGTTTATAGAACAGCACATAGCGCCAGGATCTGGGCCCAATTTTGGATAAACTGAAATCATGGTTAAACTCCATTAAGAATCTTTCTTGTACAAATGATCTAGATGGTGAAGTTGAGATTTTTGATATTAGTGGAGCACCCTCCGCCTGCTTTTGTACCAAGTGGTTAGAGACTGGTGAAAGTGGTCTAGACTGACTTGAACCATAGTGCTGTAAGGAAGGAATACCCTCACTAATTGTGACTAGATATGATTGTGAAGGACTCTGGAAGACTTATCCCTGGAGTGGCTTGAAGTGGAGGTGGTGATAGACTGACTTGTTTTGCTTTAGTTCTGGTAACCATTTTAGAGGATCAAGTGCCTCTATGATGCCTGCTGAGGCTTCTGCTCTTATGAGGTCTTCCCTGTCTTAGTGCTAAATCTCTTCTTCCTTAGCGTCCCTCCGGACCGGACCAGGATTGGACTGATGGGTTGTGCTCGCCTACCAGCAGGTGGAGACTGAGAAAAAACTCTGACTCTAGAGAGCCAATAGGAGCCCTGGCCATGTGACCTTAGCCTCAGTATTTTCTCAGTCTCCCAGCAGGTAGGAAGTGAGCCCATTAGTCTCTCTCCTTTTCTCTTTAGATATTACAGATATTTGTGATAATTCTTCTGTGCCTGGAATCTTATTTAGAGGCTTGACAGGGTTTCCTTTCTCTTCTTTCTTTGACAGCCTCGGGGGTGTTAAACTCGGGTGTCTCGAGTCCACCCCCCTTCCTCCCCATCTCCCTGGCTTAGCAGGGAAGGGCCGTCCCTTTCTCTGGAAAGGTGTACCGTCTTTGGGAGAGGCAGCCACTTTTAACAGGTAGCTGCTTTAAAAGAATTAAATCAAATAAAAGGAAATTCAAAGAAGCAGCCTTTCTTTCCCCAGACTTCTAACGAGCAGGCAGCTCCAGTGTTTTATTATGATTGAGGGGTTATTAAAAAAAAAAAAACAAACAGAAGAAAATAATTCAGTATCTGTGACTTTAAACAGCGATTTTTCTCGTCAGATTTAATTTCCTCCATTTTCTTGCGTTTTGGCGGCGGCGGCAGTTTAAACAAATGAAAAGAAAAAAAAAAAGAAAGGTGCGAACCGCGTAAGCGCGGCCACCTGTTTTTTCCGATATGGCTTAAAAGTTCAAACAGCTGCTGTCGGTCAGCGTCGCGCAGTTCACGCAGCCGGAACGTGTAAATTTTGCTCTCCCTTCTAGGTTTCTTCGGGTCCGGTGCTGCCTCCGGTTTTTTCGGGGCCTTTTTCGCCGGCTGTTGTTTCTTCAACGTTCCACTGGGCTCCGCTTGTTCGGAGGTGTCGGGCGCGCTGTCGATTGCCACGGGGCCAGTGGCGCGAACAGCGGCCATTTTGTTTCTCCCTCCATCTTATCAGTCGGGGATCTCTCTGCTGAAGGTAAGGCTGCAGTTCATAGAGCAGTTCGGCTCCAAAATGTGTACACTTTTGTATGTGCTGAACGGCGTATTCTAAAATGCTCTTCACATCAGCAGGCAATATTTGGTTGAAAGGGGGCTCCTTTCATATATGGATATATAACAAGCTTTTCTTCTTTTAAATTTCTATGTATCACGGGGCTGTTAACACTAGTTTTTTCTGGTGCTCAGTCATTTTTCATTGCCTGGTGGAAAATCTACATCTTATCATAATATAATATCATAATTCATTTCAAGCATTTTCCTCAATAGCTGTAGTATTATACAGTGTTTTAAGAACTTTAGAAACTTTCTCTATAGGCATAGAGTAAATTTCTGTCTTTCTCATTCCCTGATGAATAGGACTACATTGTCTAAGAGTCAATTGATTGGTACTTTGCAATTCTGACCATAATATCTTAGTTCCTTTCAAGCATTTTACTCCATGCCTATGATGTTATATAGTGTTTTAAGAACTTAACAGACAATCACTCTCAATGGCTGTAGTGTTATACAGTGTTTTCTTTTTCCGGCTTTAAGAAGCCTTCTCTAGAGGCATACAGTATATTGTTCAGATGCCATGGGGATATATCAGCTCTTTCATATTCTCTGAGGGACAGTCCTGTCTACCAAGCTCCCAGTCACTCAGCTGCCTTAGCAGGCATGCTTTATTCATGTCTTCCCTTCTTTTCCAACTGCCTTGAAGCCTCTCATATTTCATTTTAGCTTTCTTCTGGTTTTTACAGGACATATGGTCACTTAGAGAATAAAGTCATCCTTTCACTTAAAGATAGTGGACGGTCCTCAAACCATCTACTCGTGTTTGTCTCTACTCTATCAGTTCAGCATTGGCAGATTATAAACATCCTGGTTTGGTCCAGTATGCCTATACATACCATCTGCTATCTCTTCCTCTTCCTTAGAGACCTGATGTTATATCAAGCTTTCTTGAATTCAGATACAGTCTTGTCTACACTGCCTTCACCAAGTGGCTGTGGCACAACTTCACTTTTTTCGTTACAGGTAATTTCCAAGTTTGTCCTTTTTCATTTTCATTCTATGCGCCTTCACTCCAGAGTGTTCTTTCAATTGGAAGGGGATTCACTCACTTCCTGTGTATTTATACCATAGGTACATAAGTATGGTTATGCTGGGTAAGGCCTAAAGTCCATCAAGTCCAGCATTCATATCTAATGGGCATAGGTACATAAGTTTTGCCATTCTGGGGAAGCTCAAATGTCCACCTTTCTACAGCCAGAACAGCATTAAAGAAAAAAAAAAAAAAAAAAAACCTCTCACGAGAGTATCGAACAGAAATCTCTGCTCCAAAAGCAAGGCTTTGCAGTAATTCTGCAAACTAACGCATACAATATTTGCCATGGCTGTTCACCACTAGGAACACTGGGGACCCTGGGCCTAGGTTCGGTGTTTTAACCTGAAACAAGCTCAACATTCATATCTATTGGGTGTGAGTCTGGTACTACTACTACTACTACTACTTAACATTTCTAGAGCGCTACTAGGGTTACGCAGCGCTGTACAAATTAACAAAGAAGGACGTTCCCTGCTCAAAGGAGCTTACAATCTACATCTCAGTGAGGGAGGACGCATGACCGTGGTACGTGGATTAGTGGTATGTGGATTAGGGAGATCCAAGAAATTACAGGCTGGTGAATCAGACGTTCATACTGGGACAATTTTTTTCTGTCCGGAGCGTACTACCATAGCTGGTGGACTCCTATATTCAGAACTTTCTATATTCAGAACTTACCCAACTATGGAACGCCATAGAGATAGGGTTGGAGTTTGTAGCCCTATTTAACTGGTGTCCTTGGTCACCCTTCCTCTTCTCCTCAGGGTCCAGAGAATGGCTAGTTTTTTGCTTATGCATTAACCGGTCATTTTCAGCAGTACTCTCTCTTCCGTTCTTTTATAGATCTAAGAGGATGTTCATTGCGCTCTTAGGGTCATTTCATTCTTACCTAGACGACTGCCTAATTGGAGAAAGTCTTATCAGCAGAGTTCTCAGGTCACGCACCGGGTGTTGCATTTCTTACAGTCTCTAGGTTGGGTGGTGATTGTAGCCAGGCCTCTCATTTGATCTCTCATTTGATCTCTCATCAGATATCTCTGATTTTCTCTTTGTTTAGTCAGGTTGGCGCACAGTCTTTTGTCTCCTCTGCAAACATCCCAGTTTATATTTTTCTTGGTGACCTTGGGCCTTCGGCCATTTTCTCGCTCTATTCTGCAGAATGCAATTTTACTTTCTAATGCCCAAGAAGGAATTTTCCTTCATCCTATTGCGAATCTCAGGGTCATCAATCGCGCTATTTAAGTGTCATCTAGTTATCTCAAGAACCTTAGTTCTGTCATTGGGATGCTTCGTGCAGTACACTTTTTGGCAGAAGCTTGTTTTTATATATTTTTTTTCTGGGGGACCTCAGCAATTCGTTTTACCTTCGGGTGAATTTTGTTTTCCCTACTGACAAACAAGGCGGAGAGAGCTATGTTGGTCCTTGCCATGGCAATGGGTTATGTCATCCGCCAAGGAGGAGTTAAGAGTATACTCTTGAGTTTGTACTCATTTTTTCTTAGTTGTGTCACCCTGCGTTTAGGTGAATGGACTCTCATTTTTTCAGCCTTACTTCCTCACTGCGACACTTCAGGGCTATCTCTTTTTGCCTTCAGGCTCACGAACATTTCTTGCTTCTTCCGTTCAGCAACAGTCTTGACGGAGACAGGGACAGATGCCAACGTCCAGCAGGGGTTTTTCAACCTTCTTTATGCGTTTCTTCCATCATCTCACTAGGTGTTTACGCAGAACCAAGGCACCCTTCTACATCCGGACCCCCAGTCACTCAAACTTATGGCGTGGTTACTGGGTCTGCAACATCTTTGATATTTTCGCAGGAAGTACTTCAAGTTTTAATTGCTTCCAGACAGAAATCTACATTAAAGTCCTATGAATCAAAGTGGCGACGGTTCACTCTGTGGTACTCCTCTCGCCACTTCATTCCACAAACAGTATCCATTTTGCATGTTTTGGAATATCTTCTGCATCTTGCGAAATCTTGTCTGTCTTACTCATCCATTAGAGTTCATTTGGCAGCTCTATCAGTGATGCATGATACTGTTGACAACCGCACGCTTATGCAGCATCCACTGTCAAAGCGGTTTCTTAAAGGAGTCCTGCACCTGTACCTCCCGCTTCGTCCACCAGCTAGGTGAACAGACTCTTAAAGTTCTGTTTTCTAGTAGCCATAACTTTTTCTATAAAGTTTTCCTCTTCAAGCAGTATTTCCCAGTAGCCATTGCAGCAAGTAGATCTATGTGTGGAATACTTCTACAGTTGGTAACTTCTTTTCGGTCTGCTGTAGTTTAAAGTTTTCACCTTTCCCAATCGGTTTTTTCTTATTGGTTTTGTCCTTCTAGCCAGTAGGCGTAAAAGTTTTTCATTGTTTCTAACCCGCTATATCGCGAAGGATCAAGGAAATGAGAATGTCTATTTCTCTTCTCGCTGAGAGGGCAGTTCCACAGCGTATTACAACATATTCCACAACTTCAGAAGCGGGCTCTATTCTTACTACGGCGATTTTTGGTGCTCTCGGTGCACATTGGTAAGTTGGCAACTTAGTCCTAGTTTCATTTTATTTTGCTCATTGGGACACACTACATGTTAGTTGTCGCCAGGTGGTCTATGCAGCATGAACATTTCTCTGCAGTTTTCATAGGGTCCCTCCCTTCAGATTACTGCTTTGGTACTTCCCATCAGTCCAATCCTGGTCCGGTCCGGAGGGACGCTAAGGAAGGAGAAATTAGATCTTACCTGCTAATTTGCTTTCCTTTAGTCCCTCCGGACCGGACCAGGCCCCTCCCATGTTCTCTCTACTCTTTAGCTTCTTTTATTAAGTAGGAAGTGTATTCAGTAGGAAGTGTATTCATTCCTTTACGATTCGTGGAACAATACTATATATATACAGAACTTTACGTGGTCTATACCACATCTCTGGTGGTTGCTGGTGAGCTCAATTGCTGGAATCTATCTATAAAACCTTAAATACGCCATACCACTTCTCTGGTGAGAGTTGTGGCTGAGCTCAGTTGCTGGAATATCTATAAAACCTTAAATATGATTTACCACTTTTCTGGTGAGAGTTGCTGGTAAGCTCAGTTGATGGAATATATATAAAATCTTAAGTGGGCCATACCATTTCTCTGGTGAGAGTTGCTGGTGAGCTATAAGACAAGTGAGCCATACCACTTCTCTGGTGAGAGTTGCGGGTGAGCTATATTATACGTGAGCCATACCACTTCTCTGGGGAGAGTTGCTGGTGAGCTATATTACATGTGAGCCATATCGCTTCTCTGGTGAGATTTGCTGGTGAGCTATAGTACAAGTGAGCCATACCACTTCTCTAGTGAGAGTTGCTGGTGAGCTGTAATACATATCGGGCCATACCACTTCTCTGGTGAGAGTTGCTGGTGAGCTCTGATACTTGGCGTTGCCGAGTGCTTTGTGGCTGCTAGGATTCCATACGGCACAGAAGGTCTTTCTTTCTTTCCTGCTTTGTTATTCAAATACTGAGGCTAAGGTCACATGGCCAGGGCTCCTATTGGCTCTCTAGAGTCAGAGTTTTTTCTCAGTCTCCACCTGCTGGTAGGCGAGCACAACCCATCAGTCCAATCCTGGTCCGGTCCGGAGGGACTAAAGGAAAGCAAATTAGCAGGTAAGATCTAATTTCTCCTTTCCACACAGTGCTGCTTCAGTGTGGATTCCAAATAGCGGTTGATCCAAGATGCTGCACTCTTGCCACTGTTCAGTTCAGAGCCTCCCAGGCAGTGGCTCAGCACTGGAGAATCTTGCCTTATTTGTGCTTGACACTCTTCAGTGCAAAGGTTATCAGCACTGATGCAGGAAATCTCTGCTGCTGAAGGAAGCATGTTTTCTGATATCAGACTTGCTTTTCTTAGGTCAAACGACAAGCTGTGCAGTAAGAGCCATATTTTTCATGCTTGTCTTTTTTGAGGCTGGGAATGAGCCTATATGGTGGTGCTGTTTAGACTGGTCAAGCTTTTCTGACCATTTCTCTGATATTTTTATTTCTTTTGGGAGCTCATATTTCCTTTCAGGGTATTCTTTCAGTTTGAGTTCTCTTATTTTTCTAGTCCTCATAAATATACAGAATCATTTGGTGTAGTTATTTGATTTCATGCAGTACAACAGGCATATCATTTGTACGTGTCTGTTACTGACATCTTTCTGTCAGCTTGAATCCCGATTTTTGTCTCCAGCATTATATTTTTTGAAAAAGTTTTAATTTTTATATTAGACCGACAGACAGATGATTGACTGCAACCACAGATGAAAAAAGACTTGACAGCAACTGTCACGAACAGGAGCATAGGAACATCTGTGCAGCCTCAGAAGACTTTTCTAGACTTGGCTCTGGTCCCTGATATTGTCACAATCAGTGTAGCTGTAGAGATCCTTGCTGTCCATGGAGAAAGGCAGTTCCTATGTGGCTTCTGGTTAACTGCTCAGTTCCGGTAATTCTATTTAGAATTGTCTGGATTTTTTTTCCTGTTTAAATACAGACATCACTGTCTTTGATTAAGTAAACTAAATTTTTGTCCACAGTTCTTTATAACATATAAATGGATGCTATAATATTCTGCTCTGGTCACTTGAGAATCTGAGCAGAGTTCATCTCTCCCACTTTATTTTAAACTATCCCACAGACTGCAAAATCTAGACACTGGTCCCTTAGCTACGTTGTCAAAACAATCTTATGCGAACATCTGCCCAGTTAGAGGCTTTAGATGGGTTTGCAGTATAGTAGGTATAATCAACAGAAAAAACACTGATTACTTTTTTTGTAAAAGACAACTGTCTCATTTGTCTTGTTTGTTGACTAGATTGTCGAACAGGGACTAGTTTACAAACTCTTACGTTTGTGTACAGTGCTACTAGTAACTCTATAGAAATAAGTAACAATAGTACGGTGTTTTGCGGAAACTTTTTTTTTTTTTTTTTTTCAAGAATACGAAGAAGGCATGGCGAATTTCTCATTAGACAGTATACTTTCCCGGATTTACTACTTTCGTTGTCATGACTATGTGGAGCTGCTGGCTCAGGTCCATCTCCTTCCAGATTTCTTTTTTCAGCACCCAAAGGTAAATCTGGACATGGCACGTGATACTAGGGGATAGTCTGCAGTCACTGGGGTATCTTGTCATAAAGAATATATGGTTCCCAATAGCTTGAAGTAGACCATAAAATGTTTTGTGATACTTTTTCAGCATTTATTTTTTCACATGCACTATGTTCAGAAAAAAATGGGACCTCTTACATAGTTTTAAAATACTGCAATTGTTTAAGCATTTACCCCCCCCCCCCCCCTGTTCACAAAGCTTTATCGGCAGTACTGCACCGCCAGCCACTTTGTAAACAGGGGCCTTAATATGACCTTTGAAAATACATTAGTATAATGGGGGGTCTGCTTAATTCATAATTTGTGTTCTAAGTGTCCTCTTTCAACCATTACACATTCACAAAGTCTCCCACACCACTGAGCTGTTGGCTCAATGTTTTGTGAGCTTAATGTGCTGTAGTTCCATCCTGTTGAAAAATAAAGTACTTGGAAATGTCTCAGATTTCAGGCACAAGTTTCTGATGCAGTAGGATATGTTTAGGTTATTTGGGGAAAATGTTGGGGGGTCCCATTTTTTTTTTCTGGACATGGTGTAGTAACATAGTAAATGACAGCAGAAAATGACCAGTTGTCTGATTTAAGATTCCTTCTTTCTGGTTCTCTACCACAGTTAGTAGATGAGCATACATATTGCCATACCTAGGCCAACAGTAAATCTAAATAAGTACCAAAGAGAATTCAAAGAGCTGTTTTCTATAACAAATGTTGTTGTATTGAGCAAATCTGTCATAATTTAAAGAAACACCAGCAAACCACTGATGTAGTGTGGGCACAAAAGGAGAACCCAGAATCCAACAAAACCCGTAGAACCCTAAGCTCAGTGCTAAGAAGTATGGTTGCATCTCACCTTTAAATGAACATCTCTTTCCACATTAGTTACAAATTTCTTCATCCTGGTATATCAGATTATTCATATAGGGGTCCCTCAGGTCTTAAATAGATCTTTCATCCCTTACTACCCTAAACATGCTTTGTGTTCTTCCCAGGAAAAACTGCTTATGGTACCCTCTTACTTACAAAAGTCACATGTAGCCCATAATTCATGGTTCTCGGTGGTAGCCCCTAAACACTCCTTAAAACTCATCTCTTTTTACCAAGTCCTTTCCTGAAGCTACATGACCAAAGAGCTGGATCCTGTGACAACCTTCAGACAGCAGTACAATCTCACTGTCCTTGTGTTCTGTTAGCACATCCTCCCTTTTGTGGTTTAGATGGAGTTAATTATTTTGATTTTTTTTTCCTCCTCCACTATGTTTGCTTAATTGTATCTCCAGGTAACCTAGACCACCTCCTCTTAATGGTTCCCATTTCCTTTTTGTCAGATTTCTGATTGTAAACCACTTAGAGGTCATGATTTATTAAATGTGACTTGTGAATTTTCTGTGTAAACAAACAATAGGAATATTCCACGAAACCTTTTAACCTAGTAGTTTCTTTCTGCTGAATCAGCCAACCTTTACTGGGGCTACAACACTGTGAGTCTTCAACTACCTGGACTTTTCTCCTTTATAGTTCTCTTATGTAGCTTGACCATCACAGTGAGAGTTTTTGAGCAGGGTCTCAGACCATGGCTTCCTTAGATCTTGTTTCTCAAGTGCCTACGTTTGGCTAATAGATATCACTGTTTTATGATTTGGGACCCCTTCCTGCTTAGTGTTTTGATATTTTTATCCAGGGGAATTTCCCAAGTTAATAAATAAATGCATGAAGGCACATTTTGCAGGCCTCTCAGTGCTGGGGAGAAAAGGAATTTGATTAAAACTAAAGGGGCTAATGTAATTATATTGGTAATGGTTTTCATTTGTGAAAACCTTTTTTTCCCTATAAATTGAAAATAATGGTGGGGTGGGGGGGGGGGGGGACCTTTGGGAAATTTTGTGTGTAGCAGGTAGCCTCATCACTTTCTTTTCATCCATAGGTGCGATTGGTCATTATTGACAGTATTGCATTCCCTTTCCGTCATGACTTCGATGACCTGTCTTTGCGAACAAGGCTTCTGAATGGATTGGCTCAGCAGCTTATCAGCCTGGCTAATGATCATAAATTGGCTGTAAGTTTGTTTCATGTCAATAAAAATGTAAGTCTATAAACAGTAATAATCTCACTGCCTGTGAACAGTAAAAGAGAGCCACAGACACTATAAAGATGTTGAGCATGCCTGACTAGCCAACTGATGAGGAACAGGTCTGTTGTCAGGCAAGCTGGCAACCTGAGCATTCTGGGATAGGGAAGATATCTCCATCTAAAGTTCCAGCCATTTATGGGAGTAGGGGTGTCCCCCTTTGATCAAATAGCCACAAATAAGTGGCTGCAGAAGACCACTTTATACAGCAGCATGAATCTTCAGCACCCCAGGCGATTTTTCACTTGACCCCTCTGAAGAGCCTTAGGAAGATGATATGAATGTATCTGGTCAATGTTGAAAGTGATTTAAGCGGGCAGGAGAGGCTTGTGGCCACCTAACCGCCAATATTCAGCAGCACCTAATCGGTCAGTGCTACTGAATATTGGCTCTGACCAGCTATGTTTGAAGTGAACAGATCAAGGACTGAGTTGGGGAGGAGCCAGGAGTTATTCAGCCAAGGCCCACACAACTATCTTCTGCGAGCTCCAGCTGATTATTGTCCAGGCCTACATGTGCTGTGGCAGCTACTGCATGCACAATTAGCCTAATATATACAGTGTTGGTGCTGCACATGACCCGGCACTGAATGTCCAGGGCTAATTCTGCCCACGATGGTCAGCATTTAAAAAAAAGATCACTGACCGCCACAGGCTGAATATCAGCCCATATGATTATACAGTCTGGGGCTTTGGCCAGTTCAGATAGCTCCAGCTAAGATGTCTGAGCTTATAAATGAAATGATTTTATGTATCTTTTTTTTTTTTTTTTTTAATGGTGTCTGTCCATTTGATGCAGCTTCGCCTGTGGTGATGTCATCCAAAAGCTGCCAGCATAGTTGCCCTCTGTAACTCAGAAAGTTCTGTAGAGTTTGATAGGCATATGCCACCTTTCCTGCATTGTCCTCCACATCTTTCATCCCTCAGTGTGTCTTTATGCAAGCTAAGCCAGACATGTTAGTAACATAGTAGATGACAGCAGAAAAAGACCTGCACGGTCCATCCAGTCTGCCCAACAAGATAAACTCATATGTGCTACTTTTTGTGTATACCCTACCTTGATTTGTACCTGTCCTTTTCAGGACACAGACCGTATAAGTCTGCCCAGCACTATCTCCGCCACCCAACCACCAGTCCCGCCTCCCACCACCGGCTCTGGCACAGACCGTATAAGTCTGCCCTGTCTCCCACCACCAGCTCTGCCCTAAAAAAAAAAAAAAAATTCTCAGCAGCAAATTGACTAATTGGGGATCTGGTAAAAATATGTAAATCAGTGCTGGAATATACTACAGGAACGTGGATTCACAGAATCTGGTGTTGATCCACTGGTCCTCAACAAGGAACCATAGACCCCTCTACAGGAAGCACTAAGTACATGCATGTCCCAAAGAGCTCATCTTGGATACTCGTGTGTCCAAGAACCTTGGTCCCACCTGAACCAGGCACTTCCAGAGTAATAAGAATGAAAAGGTTGTAAGCATTCAGTCAAGCCAAAATAATGTACTGTCGGGAGCCTTGAGGAAGCACTTCCGCACAAAACTATGAAAAGGGCCATTTCTCCTTCCCCCACTCACTAAAACTACAACCTCGCCTTGTCAGTGTAAGCAAGACAGTACTCTAGCTTCATCAAGAGGACCTGGCTCTTCCAGCTAGTGTGAGTTTGGCTCCAGGAGACTATCATCCAGAAGCCTAGGAGCAGATGTCTTCACAGTACCTTGAATCCAGTATCGCATGCTTGCCTTTTTGCTCATACCACCAATCTTAAGGGTCATTCAGAAGATTATGCAAGACAAGGCAAACATACTCATAGCCCCACATTTGCTCAGATAGCCTTGGTTCCCATGTGTCTTGGTACTGTCAATAGATCAGCCTCTTCCTCTGGACAACAACCCAATGTTTCTCATGCAGCATGAATCCCAAGTTCTCTCTTAGCAGGGGTAGCCCATAGCTGACAAGATCTTCAGGACATACTTGTAGCAGTTCACTGGAGCTCCATGAGGAAGTCCTACCAACTCAAGTGGCAACACAATGCGTTCTCTTCTACAGTACCATGTCCATCTGTCAGATTAGGCCTTCAAAACAAACTCAGTGCATCTTTATCTTTCTGTCATTGCAGTATTGCATGGCCACCTGCACAGTGAGCCAATCTCAGCACAACCCATAATAAAATGATTTATGAAGGGCTTAATGAATACTTGCCCACCCCTACTGCTTCCATTTTCCCTCTAGGACCTCAGCATGGTCCTGACACAACTTGTGTCTTCCCCCTTTGAACCAGTGAGCAGTGTGTGTCTGTCATATGGAAGACTGTGTTCTAGATCACAATAACATTGGCCCGAGGAGTCAGCAGGATCCAGGCACTAGTATATTATTTCCCCTATACTAAATTCCTTCCAAATAGGGCCATGTTCTGCACACATCCAAATTCCTGTCTAAGATAGTCTTGTCCTTCCACATCCCAAGATATTGCCCTCCTTTTCCTCTTCCCCAAACCTCAGTCCTACTAGGCAGAAATCGCCTTTCATGTCCCAGATTGCGAAAGAGCACTTTCATACTCCTTGACTCAACTATCTATCTCAACTCTTCATTGTCTTCCATCCTGTCCAACTTCACCTCCAGATTCCTAAACTAGCTCTATCCACCTAGATTGCAGATAGGATAACCTTCTGCAGTCAGCAATCAAACCTCAGTCCTCCAGATCTTTTTTTTTTTTTTCTTTATTTATTTATAGACCACTTAAAGCGATAACCATTGGATGATGTCACTACAGGTATATTTGCATCATAGGTAAACAACTCCATTTTATGGCTGGAAAAAATATCTTTAAGTAGAATATATGTTTTTTTTGTATTTCATTATTTTGGGTTGCTTTTAATTTTTCGTGTACTACACTTCTGTTTACTGACCCCTAATTATATTCATATTCTCTCTGGTAATTCAACAGCTTTCAAATAGCTCTGGATACTAGTTTGCCTCCTAAAGTCTTTTGGGTGAGGGAATATGACAAACACCCTTATTGCTGAAAAATAGGTTATAAATTTGGTGTACCAGGATTTCCTTATAGGGATAGTGTAAATTCATGGCAGTGGTGTTAGTAGCAGCACGACTCGGGGGAAGAGCCATTTTAGTTATAAGGGAGTCTTGTCATTCCTATGCAAAGTGCTGGTGCACCCTGTCCTTTCTATGGTGTTTGTGTACAGGATCCCACTGTGCAAGACTAGAACTATATGCTTAGCTGAGCACTAGATGGCACTTGGAAGCTGCAATTCTTTATATCCACTGAGGACCATATGAAACCAAGAATTGAGGTTTTAAAATGGCATCCTCATGTGCACTCTTAAAAGCTTTACTCAAACGATTTGACTCTGTTCTCTTCCCAATAATTTGTTAGACTGCAGCATGGTAGTTTTAATTTCCAGTGTTAAAAATAACTTGTATCCAGAACAGCTGAACTAACAGATCAAAGAACTGTATCCCCTGCTGACATCTCACATCTGTCCCTGCCAGAACGTGTGACTTCTGTAGGTGGATTCTAAGAGTCGTTTTTCCTGCGTGGCCACAGGAGATCGGAGGAGTTACAGCCTTCAAACTTGATGCTACGCTTTATACATCCCTCAACCACTGAGCTAGAAAAAGAGAGGAATTTCAATAGCACGTTGTTTATTGTCTCAGCCAGGTTCTGATCTTTTGCTCTGTCAAGGTGAAAAATTGTGTTTAAAATATTGTAATTCTTTTGAACTCCTCTGATTTGTAGGCCTGACTATAAAAGATGAATTCTAAGCAGCTCTTTTCCTCAGAGCTCATAGTGAGAGGACAAAAGTGAACCAGTTTTGACATAACCTAGACTTGGCGTGGCGTAATTCAGTTTGACACAGAATATTTTGGTTCCTCACCCAGAGCATTATGTAGTTTGGGGCAAGTAAAATATTTAAGGAAATGGAAATGTGCTGGAAATCTTTTGAGAATTCCAGTTTTCTAGTTATGTGGATTGTATGCATTAGTCATAAAAGATGTCTGCTACAAGTAATCTGTGCAGGTGTATACACCAAAATCGTATCTGAACACATTTTTTTAGCAACTGGTATTATAGAGAATTTTAGTTAGGCAGATTTTCTGCCTCAAAAACAAATGTATTCTTATTGCTATTGCACCTACAATAATACCAGTAATCCTTTTTCTTTTTGCTGTTACAGGTCATCTTGACCAACCAGATGACAACTCGGATTGGACAGAGCCAGTCTATGCTTGTGCCAGCTTTAGGTGGGTAGGAAAACAGTGTATAAGACCAGGGAGAAAGATCCTTCCAAATAAGTTATATTTAAGCATTCTTATAGCATAATATATAGCGATCCCTTCCTAAAAGAGCTTGAAGTCTGAATTTGCTGCCAAACGGAACCGGAACTAAACTGACTTGTCCAGGGTCACCAAATGTGTCAGAAAGCAGAATTTGAATCCTGGTCTTCTGGTTCCCAGACCATTACTTTAATCACTTTGTCATTCTTTCTCGCTTATATTAATTTTACAGAACTTGCAGAATGGTGGACAATAAATGAAGCAAAATGACAGTTCAATTGGGGCAGGTGCATGTACATCAAATTAGCGAGTCGCTTCTTGAGCTAAAGCTGATATTTTCAGGTCTCTTGGTAGTCCTGCAGATATAGAATAGTAAGCAGTTCTGGAAATGTGCTCACTGTTGTGGCAAAACTGAGAACTGGTAATTCAGTAATACTGCTGTCTTTATACACCAAGAGCTTTGCTTCCACTCCTTGATTACTATTTAGGGAATGTTCTTTCTATTAGCTGAAATTTAGTAACATTTTCATATCTATCTGTTAATACATTAGAATAGCTGTACTGAAAATTCAACGGAGGCAGCCTGACCCGAGCACATCCCTTCTACCCCACTATCTTGTCAAGTCCAAATTCAGACTGACCTACACTTTTCTTCTCCTTAGAGAATTCTGTTCATTTCAGAATTCTTTCACAGGCAAAAGGTTAGCAGCAGAAACCGCAGCAATTGTGGTTGTTCTTCTCCTCCACCCCCCACCCCCACTCCAAGCCAGAAGAAACACTTACCATACCCTTGTAGCAGTCGCTACCATTTTTTCTCCATACATCTGCCAGTGTACAGCCAGGAGGAGGGGGAAAGCAGCTACTCAGCATGTCACAGCCTTCACTGCTGCTCTCTACCTGACTATTAATTTGAACCACACAGTAGAGCTGCATGGTTCAAATTAACATTTTGTCACCATGCAGCAGAGGAAAAGGATGCGGCCTCATGCGCAGTCACTCTCCTCCTTGGTGCTTTGGTAGCTGTATGGAGCAGGAATGGAAGTGATTGCTGCAGGGGTAGAAAGAGTTTGAGTGCTTATTTTTTTAACAGGCTGGTAGGAAGAAAGCGAGCAGCTGATCACTTTTTTTTTTTTTTTTTTTTTTTTTTTTTTTGCGGGGGGGGGGGGGGGGGGCGACACAGCATGATGAGGTTTGGGGGAGCAGAGCAAACTGGGGATGCCTTGGAGGGGGAGTGAGACAAAGCAAACTGAAGGGAGTGTTTCTAGGGAGGGAGAGAGCATACCAAGGGTTTCTTCCAGCATGGGAGTTGAGGAAGAGAGCGCGTTTGTGGGTTCTGGCTGTGGAGGGGGGGGATGGAGGGAACAAAGCACCCCAAGAGGATTTGCTTTGTCTGGGGGGGGGGGGGGGAGAGCATGCTGAGATTTATTTTTTTTTAATTTTTTTTTCTTCTGGTGGGTTTGAGATAAGGGACAGAGCAAGCTGGAAGTATGTTCCTGGTGGGGGGGCAAGAATGGGAGGGGAGCAGAGGGAGGAACAGTGAGCTTAGGGGAAAGAGTACTGGGGGTCTTGCTAGGAGTTAAAGAACTGGGGGAGATTCACTGGGTGTTTTGCTGGAGGGAGGGGGGAGAGAACTGGATGTCAAGCCTGTATGGGGGAACGTTCAGGCCTTCTGATGGGGAAATTCAATGCAAAATAATAGCAAGTAAAGCATGCAGAGTTTTAAAATATAGTGCACAAACATTTTCAAGATTTTTGTGCAGCATTTCCCCAGGAGTAACTCTGTATCTGTTCTCTTTTCTACTTGTAAGTCTGCAGGTGTTTCTGTTCCTGGAGTCTTCCCATCCTATCGCATCGCTCCAGCACCACAGCTGTAATTTCCTGAGCTGCAGGTGCTTTGAAAAGAGCATGCTAGTGCTCTGTTGTCTTAGTAGACCCAGAACAATGGTAAAATCTGATCCCTCAGCAACTCTCCAGACCCGTCAAGACGCTTGGGGGTTATGCACGCCTACCAGCAAAGGGAGACTGGGAACATTTAACTTTGAACACTGTATGTGCAGAACCCCAACCAGCCAGTATTTCTCAAGTCTCCAGTAGAGAGTAGACGTGCAGTCTGTGCAACTTGACTGATCTGGTAGGCCCTAGGGGTTCCTTGGTGCTCGGGGTCTGTCTTTGGGCTTTTCTTCTGGAATTTAAAAAAAGCTAGGATGTAACCCTGTACTTTGGCTCTTGTGCTTCTGGGGTGTGGGTCCAGTGGGGCCCCATTTTTCCCCTTGGGGTGTTACACCCAGGTGGCCAGGTCCCTCCCCTGTGCTGCTCTCCTGAGTAGACAGCTTTGTGCCTCAGCTACCGTTTTCAGGCGGAAGCCTTGAGTGCCACTTCAGCCTGCAGCAACAGGGCTCAAATGAGGAAAAAAAGGCTCCAGTTTAGTACCGGTACCTTTTCTTGTGCTGTCTGGCAGAACAGAGCCTGTTTGTGCGAGGGAGTTAGTGGTGTTTGCTGATTTGACTCCAGATCACATCTTTCATTCTCTCCCTCTTACCGTGGTGATGTCTGCAGGGAAACTGCTCCACTGCTGCTCGTGTGCACACTGAGGTGTGGAGGCACCAGGATCTCAATGCCGGCTCTGGGGGGGGAGCCAAAACCACCATCTGCACCTCCAGAGTTAATCGCAGAGGTTCATGCAGTAGGCAGTGCTTGTTCTGAGACAGTCATGCAGGCAAGTTCGACAGCGGTGGTCCCGTTTTTGGCAGGAACCGCTGCCATCTTGGATTCTTCCCGCACTGCAGAGCCACCACAGTCGTTGCAGGAGGAACATTTTAGAGGTCCAGCCTTGCTTAGTGAGAGCTCAGGAGGGATGGGATTCCCTCCTGAGTTTATCTGGCCTCTGTATCAAGCTTGGAAATTTGGAAATTGGCTTGGACGGACCCTCCGAGGGGGGGGGGGAGGGGTCTGGTGGCTGCAACGAGACCTCACCTGAACTGGGCTGAGGATCCAGAAACATTTTCTCTCCTAGGATCAGAGGAAGCTCTAAGTGACCTCGGGAAGGAGAACCCTTTGGATTCATCTCAGGAGAAGGATTTTTCCCTGCTGGGGGAGGACCCCTCAGTGGTCAGGATTTTTTATAGGGATGAGCTTAAGAGTTAATTGACCAGATGTCTTCTACTCTTAAGTTTGAGCCTACAGAGGCCCCCGCAGGGAAGGCTAAGCAAGTAGACCCTTTGGTTAAAGGGATTCGGCGTTCTCCGTGATCCTTTCCCAAGAATAAAGATCTCAGGGAGATGGTGGTACAAGCGTGGTCTTCTCCAGATACTGCTTGTAAGGTGTCTCGGGCTATGGCTAGGCTTTACCCTGTCCCTTAGGAGGATAGGGACTCCATAAAGCCTCTCACAATGGGTGTGATTGTGACAGCGGTGACTAAGGCTATGGCTTTTCCAGTGGATGGTGGCACGGTGCTCCGTGACTGCCAAGATAAGAAGTTAGAATCCTTTCTTAAGCGTAGTTTTAACTTATTGACTCTGTCACTGCAAGCGTCTCTGTGTGGGGATTTGGTGGCTTGCGCTTGATTCCGCTGGGCTGAGAAACTGCTGGATGATCTTATGGTGGACAGGGCTTCCTGGGTACAGGAACTGGCCAAGCTAGAGATGGGCTATTCATTCTTAGCTGATGCTCTTTACAATTTACTACAAGCGTCAGCGAAGAATATGGCCCTGGTGGTAGTTGCCTGTCAGGCGCATTGGTTACGGGGATTTGGATAAGTTGGTCTTGGGGAAGCTGAAGTCCCATGCCTTCCAGAGGTTGGACCCAAGTCAGGTAGCCAGGGGTCGTCAGAGCATGGTTGTTTGCGGGAAACTTGGCGTTACAAGGTCGAGCGGAGCGCCCAGAGGTCTGGCTTTTTTTCAGCGGAACCAGCCCTTTCAAGGGGGACGCTGTGGAGGGCGTGACTCAGGGGTTGTTCGTCCTGTGCGCAACTCTCAATGAGGGTGTGGGGGTCCAGTCTCTGGTGTGAGTGGGCACTCAGTTGAGACAATTTTACCAGAGGTGGACCCAGATCATGTCGGATCAGTGAGTCCTCGAGGTAGTACACGATGGATATGCGCTACAGTTCAACAGTCTGCTGCCTGAGTTCTTTCTGGAATCTCCGTGTCCTTCTCAACTCAAGGCAGGGGCAGTTCGAGAAAGTCTGCTTCGTCTGTTCAGTCTGGGGGCTGAAGTGCCCCAAAGGGAACGGGACGTGATGCTATTCCATTTATTTTGTGGTGCCCAAGAAGGAGGGTTCCTTTTGACCCATTTTAGATCTCAAGAGGATCAATGGAATTCTGAAAGTCCCCTCTTTTCAGATGGAAACGTTGTGCTCGGTCATTGTAGTGGTTCAGAGAGGGGAATTTCTCACTTCCCAAGGTTTGACAGAAGCTTATTTGCACATTCCCTTCCAGGCAGCTCATCAGCATTTTCTTTGGTTTGCCATCTTACGGAAGCATTTTCAATTCTGTTCTCAGCCGTTAGGTCTCACGACGGTGCCACTGACCTTTTCCAAGGTCATGGTTGTAGCTGCCGCTTTGTGGAAGCAGGGCACCTTGGTCCATCCTTACTCTCAACGATTGGTTAATTCGAGCCAAGTTGTGGTCTGAGTTTCTTGGAGTATCTGAAGCGGTGACCGTACGTGTGGTGAGTACCTAGGCTGGGTGGTGAATTCGGCCAAGAATCATCTGCTACCGTCGCAGTCCCTGGAGTATCTGGGGGGTTTGTTTTGACATGTTGAAGGGTCGTGTGTTCCTGCCTCCCACTCGAATTGCCAGACTGCAGGGGCAGATTTGGCAGCTTCTTTCGGAGAAGGCTCCAGCGGCCCATTATTACCTTCAGGTACTAGATCTGATGGCAGCAGCCGTAGAGGTGGTCCCGTGGGCCAGGGCACACATGTGGCAGTTGCAGCTTCCTCTTCTGGCTTGCTGGTCCCTGTAGACGCAGGACTTGGAGAAAAGGTAACCTGTGATGGGAGCCCCTCCCCCCACCTGCCACAGTCTTCAGTGGTGGCTACACACACCAAATCTGGAGAATGGCATGCCTTTGGACCCTTCAGAGTGGATAGTTCTCACCACGGATGCCAGGTTGGGGGGGGGGGGGGCTTATTGTCTCAGCCAGGTAGCTCAGGGCCATTGGTCAATGGAGGAGGCTTGATTGGTCCATCAGTCGGTTGGAGACGGCGATCTGGTTGGCTCTGGTGTTCTTCTAGTTGCTTCTCCTCGGCAAGGCCGTAAGAGTTCTCTCCAACAACGCAACAGGCCGTAGCCTATGTTGACCAACAAGTGGGCACAAAGAGCCGGGCGGTTGCCGAGGAGGTGGCATTGTTAATGTGTTGGGCAGAAGTTTATTTTCAGGATATATCGGCGGGTCACGTGGCTGGCATGGACAATGTGAACGCAGATTTTCTGAGCATACACACTCTAGATACGGGAGAGTGATCTCTTCATCGTTCGGTCTTTGACTGCATCGTGTTGAAATGGGGTCTGCCAGTGATGGATCTCATGGCAACAGCCAACATTGCTCAAGTGCCACATTATTTCAGTCGACAGAGGGACCCTTGGTCCGAAGGGATCGACACATTGGTTCTTCCGTGGCCACCTCAGGAGTTACTTTATATGTTCCTTCCATGGCTGTTGGGTTGTGTGGTGCAATGAATCGAGTGATCCTGGTGGCTCCAAGTTGTCCGTGTCATCCGTGGTACGGAGATCTAGTGCGTCTGGAGAAGGAACCACTTCCTTTAGGGGAGATGGTGCTGTTGTCTCAGGGTCCAATCGTGATGCCCGACCCATCTCGGTTCTCGCTTACGGCTTGGCTTTTGAAAGGAGCAGATTGAGAAGGAAAGGTTTTTCTCCCAGAGTAATTTCTACTATGTTACGGTCACGTTAATGGTCCACTTTGTTGGCTTATGTGTGCATGTGGCGAATTTTTAAGAATTGGTGCCTGGATTGGGCTTTGCAAACATCTATCGCACAGGTTTTGGAATTTTTGCTGCATGGTTTGGACAGGGGTTTAGCTCTGTCCTCCTTGAAAGTGCAGGTTGCGGCTTTGGCCCGTTTCCAGGGGAAGGTTCAGGAGATGTCCTTAGCTTCTTCTCCAGATGTGGTCCATTTTTTTGCAAGAAGTCAAACTGATTCGTCCGCCGTGGTGTCCGTCTGTCCCTCCGCAGGACTTGACTCTCATCTTGGATGTGTTAGTCCTCCTTTTGAGCCGTTGGAGATGAGCACCTACAAGGATCTTACCCTGAAGACTGTTTTTGGTGGCCGTTTCCTTGGCACGGAGGATTTTGGAGCTGCAGGCTTTGTCATGTGGAGCTCCTTTCGTGTCTTTTTTTCCAAGGAGAAGGTTCCAAAGTAAACATCTTTAAGTCTGTCCCCCATACACCTTATGACGAAGATCACTGCCCATTTTAGTAGCCACCTTCTGTACCGACTACATCCTGTTTATATCTTTTTGATGATGTAGTCTCCAGAATTGTACACAGTGCCTCTGTAAATCTCATTTAGACTACTAACACCTCCTTTTTTTTTTTTTTTTTTTTTTTTTTTCCCTACTAGCCATTCCTCTTCCTATGCACCCAAGCATTCTTCTGACTTTTGCCATTATCTTTCCTACCTGTTTGTCTCTCTTGACTAGATTATACATTTTGCATTACAGGGACTTTCTCTTATGTATATCTGTACAGTTCTGTGTAAGCATGGTGGCACTTTAGAAATTATGGTTTAGTAGTAGATAGTTCGTAGAGTATCATTTAGTGAGTGACATCTCTTTGGGATGCACACTCTGAATTCTGTGTTCAGTGCCTAATGTAACACTGTGAAGCAGCACTCCTAGAACAAGTGATAGGTTATCTGTTCTACTATGTAGCCTCTCGAACAGCACCTGTACTTGCAAAGGCTTATTGTCTGCATTAATTCCTTTGTTAGTCTGCCCTGCATAGCTGTCTTATGTGATGGTTTGTTAACCTCCTGATGGAGATGTTTTGCTATATTTTGATGCAGGTGACTTCCACTAAGTTTGTTATGGGTCCTTTGCTGTCTGTAAGATCGGTATGACATGTAATTTGAACTCCTTCACAAGATGGTGAAGAGTTGGGCCATGAGGTATCTTACATGGTCTCTTATTGGTCTTTAAGGTAATACAAATGTGGATGAACATCCAGAGTAAGATGTCAAGGTTGGAGACTCATTTAACACCCTTTGTGACCTGTGCAGTTCTGGACAAGCAGCACGTTTGATCTATTGTGGAATTCCAAATTTATTTTTATCTATTTGGATTCTGCTCACACCTTTTCAGTAGTAGCTTAAGGCGAGTTACATTCAGGTACACTGGGTAGTTCCCTGTCCCTGGAGGGCGCACAATATAATTTGTACATGAGGCAATGGAGGGTTAAGTGACTTGCCCAAGATCACAAGGAGCAGCAGTGGGATTTGAACCTGCCAACTCTGGATGTCAAGATCAGTGCTCTAACCACTAGGCCACTCCTCCAGACTGTCCTGGTAATGATCCTGGCCATTGCTGCCGGATGAGGACAAGCCTGCATTGTTTACTGAAGTACAAAAGGAATTTGTTCCAGAACACCAGGATCATTCCCTCAATAGATAAGTTTCCTCCAACTCCACAGTCCCAGTTCACTTTTGCATGTCTCTCATCACAGCACTTCCAGGCTGTTTTCTCTTACATCCAAGGTCTTAATTGGGCCTGCCCTGGTATGATAAGGGAGGGAATTGGTCACTGGACCCCAGTCTCTGAAAAACATGATCTTTGATTTTCCACAGTTCTCTCTTGATCCCAGAGCTCTTCCAAAGTCCTCACAAGCATCATTTGTCCTCCTCATGGAGTCTGTCTGAACAGAGACAATATCATCCATGTAGAGGGAGCCCTTCACAGGCTGCCTTTGGATTCCTAGTATTGTGATCCCTCTGATTCCGATGTGTTGTCTGATGCGTTCATGAAGATCTCAATAACAGAAAGGGAAGGAGTGAAAAAAGGCATCCTTGCCTGACCTCTTATCTAATAGAAAAGGATCCATTTTCCAAATGTTTATAACCATGGCACTGAAAATGGCAGTGTACAACACACTAAGGTATCTACAGAATGATTTGCCCAATCCTAATCCCCTGAGCACCTTATTTTAGAAAATCGTAAGATAATGGTAATAGGCCTTCTCTTGATCCAAGCTCACAAGTGCCGCTTGCAACCAACAGTCCTTTATGCAGTGGATCATGTCCCTGATCATTGGCAGGCTGTCTACAATCCTGTGTCTGAAGATGCTGCAGTCCTGATTTGGATAAATCACCCGTGAGATGACAATTTTCAGTCATCTGTGCCAGGATCTTATAGTCTACATTTGGAAGAGAGAGAGGGTGCCAGTATTTGAGATCATGTCACTCACTCTTCTGCTTAGGCAGGAGTGTGAGTATTCCTTCTGTAGAGTGGGCAGCTTGTTGCCAAGCTTCTCCCATCTTCTCATGTAGGTTTGGGCTGACAGATTTCCACATCCTGATGTGCTCCTTAGCCATGAGGCAGTTGCTGCACAAGGTCCTGCCCAACTTGAAGTATATAGCAACTGTGTACAACTCTTCCAGCTTGAGGGGCATGTCTGTGGCTGCCTTTTCTGGGAGATTAATGGCTTTAGTGAATCAATTCACCAATCTTGTCTTGCATCACTTGAGGAATAGAGATCACTATAGTAGTCAATATCATTGTGGTCAAACAATATAACTTGTTTCATGGAGTTTTTTGAAGGAGGATTTGTACTTTTTGTCCGTCCGTCCCCCCCCCCCCCCCCCCCCCCCCTTTAGTGTTCCGCTGTAGCCTTGAAGATATTTTTCCTAGGTTCTTCCTCCGTATCATATCAGGTCATCATCTATGGGCCACCAATGGCCTTGGAATGATAGAATAGTCGTAGCTCACCTTGCACAGTCTTAAACGTCTTCTCAAGTACATGTCTGCCGCTCTTCCCCTGAGACATTATGGAACCCCACCTTCCATTCCTACCACCATCCATTGGTAGGAGTGGATGAAGAGGTCTCACAGAGACCTTTTGTGGTGCTAGAACATGTGTGCTACATTCTTCAGGGCATCAATCTAGTGATTAAATGTCCTATTCTATTTGTGGGAGATTGCATCAGCTGATTTGCTAGTGCCTTCGTTGAGGCTTCCAGTGAGTCATCTGCTTTAGTGCTAATGGTTTCTGTCCTCTGTTTAGAGTATTCTGGGGTTTCTTCTGTAAGGCAGTTTAGTTTGAAAGTCCTCACTGATCCTTGTTGGTATCCTCTAGATTCTCCATTCTAGGTGTTTTTGTTGTTTTTCATGGTGGGCATGATCAGGGTTTTTGCAGGAATCTTCCTACTTACTTTTCAGGCTGCAGGGATCCCTTTTATGATGGGATTGGGATGGATCCCTAGGGACCAGGGCTTTGTTCTTGTTTTCCAGTGTGATTTTAATTACATTCTTGTGATCAGTATGTATGGTTACTGCTTCAGCAGAGGCTACACATAACATCTTTCATTGCTTTGTCTGGGTTTCCTGCAGTTCCTGCATATCTTGGTGATGTACTCCTTCACTGCATTTCCTGCAGATCTGGAACTGGCCCAAGGAATACAGGGAACCCAGGAAACCTCCCAGAGGGAAGGCCATCAGAAGATGCTAGAGCCCATCCTATGTTCTAGGTCCATTCTAAGGTTGGATATAAATAGTCTTTCCACTGGTACAGATGCTTCACTGATTTTCTAGCTTGACTCATTTTTTGGGGGTAACCTTTCAGAAACAATTGAGGGAAGGTACTTATGTATTTATCAAGGATGTAGAGGCTCTGGAGAAGGTCATTTTTGTCTCTTGCCAGTGTAGCACAGGTTGAAAAGAGGGTCTCTGTCTTCCTTGCCTACAGGATAGTCCAGTACCTCAGATAGAATCCTGCTGAAGTGATAGTGATGCAGAATAACCCACCTATAAGGACTCTCTGCAGGCATAAGTTATCAGTTGGGGAGAGTCACAAAGATGTCCCTTGTAGTGCAGGGCTCATTCCATCCACCTCCCTCACTAAAGCTGAACTGTACCTTTCAGTCGGGGTGAATATTCCATTGAATATAAGATTTTGATGACTGTACTGGAAGGGTCATTGGTGACTCAGTAACGAAAGAGAAGGTGTGTGTTATAATGGAGTTTTGTAAGTAGGATGAAGTGTATATAACCTTCAGAGCTTGTTGTAAACTGCCTCCATCCCTCAGACTTTAAGTGACAATGATTAGATTGAATAAGAACCATTGAGGTCAGCTTTCTGAGTGTTATCACTGTTCCAGATTTACTGAGGCATAGCTGGTCATTTGTGCTTGTTTTCTGTTTTCTACAAATAGTGTCCTAACTGCAGATTCTGTTGCACATGCAGTTCCGTAGGGAAAGCATTTGACAAAATGTCAATTTGCTGCTTGAAACCTTAACATGGCCTTCTCTCAAAATACTTTACATGTTAGTAGAATGTGATTTTAAGCAATTTCTAATCACACTGTAAGGATTCCTTTCTGTGTCACACCTCCTTACTGTTCTTCCCCTCACTGATTTACCAGGCATCTTTTATAGCTCCATGCCAGAGGAGAAGCTGGTAGTTAATGTGCAAGAGATTCACATGCTAGGTTTTTTTCCTGGGAAGCAGCCCACTTATTCCCTAATTTTTAAAAGCTGATTATAGCTTTCTGTGACATGCGGCTTCTGGTGTACTTAGAAGGAAAAATCAAATGTTCTTTATTGCGTTCAGTTCTGGTCACCATATCTCAAAAAAGATATAGCAGAATTAGAAAAGATTTAAAGAAGAGCAAGCAGAATAATAAAGAGGATGCAACTCCTGCCATATGAGGAAAGGCTAAAGAGGTTAGGGCTCTTCAGCTTGGAACAGAGACGGCTGAGGGGGGATATAATTGAGGTCTATAAAATCCTGAGTGGTGTAGAATGGGTAGAAGTGAATCGATGTTTCACTCTTTCAAAAAGTGCAAAGACCAGGGGACACTCAAATTACATGGAAATAAGTTTAAAACAAATAAGAGGAAATGTTTTTTCACTCAAAGAATAGTTAAACTGTGGAACTCGCTGCTGGAGGATGTGGTAACAGCAGTTAACGTATTTGGGTTTAAAAAAGGTTTGGACAAGTTCCTGGGGGAAAAGTCCATAGTCTGTTATTGAGATGAACATGGTGGAAGCCACTGCTTGCCCTTGGATTAGTAGTGTGGAATGTTGCTAGCTATTGGGTTTCTGCCAGGTACTTGTGACCTGGATTGGCCACTATTGGAAGCAGGATACTGAGCTAGATTGGCCATTGGTCTTGACCCAGTATGGCTATTCATATGTTTTTTTTTTTTTTTATAGCTTTTATTTGTAAAAACTAATAGCATTACACATAACCAAGCCATAGAGTTATATCAGATTGCAAAAAACTTCCCACACTGCCCCTCCCCACCCCCACCCATCACAGTAATGCTTGCATACCTTCTTATTTGTAACCCTCCAGGAGTATAGTTTTCCACCCAGTTTTTTAGCTTGGATTAAAATGCTTTATAAAAGCCCTTGGCATTAGGGATGTCCCCTCTCCCCTTTATTTTTAAATTTGACCTTTGAGTTTTTTTGCTCAGTACCTGGCGGAAATTGCCCTGATATTCCTTATATATTTTTTATAAAGAGATTCATAATATTTTGCTCTGTGCTGACAGTTATTTTACTTATGGAATAACCTCACTCTGCTCCTCACTTGATGAAATTGTTAGAACAGTATGGGGAACTCTCCGGTTATAAGCTCAATAATTCTAAATCTCAGATGATGAGGGTGGGACCAATGTTTCCTTTAAGGAGTGGCCTGGTGTGTGCAAATTTTTTTTTGTGCGAGCAGCAAGGTTTGAAAATCAACAATTTTTGATTAGTATTAGCAATGCATTTCTGTATATAGAACACACACAAAACAAAAATCACTTTTGTGAGCTACACTCTTAAAATGTATGTTTGGGTGGGTCCTACAGTGCCTATTCCCCTTGTGTGTCAGCTTTCAAGATGGTTTCCTCCAGATTTTCATACCTGGGAGTGCATATCTCTTCAAAATTGGCTCATCTTTATAGAGTTAATTACCTGCCTTTGCTAGTTAAGTCCTCTCTAAATAGATGGGAGGTTTACCTCTTTTGGATGGGTTAATTTGATAAAGATGATGGTTTTACTCCAGTTGCTTTAACTTTCTCAGCGACTGCCCCCATAGGAGCCAAATTTTCACAATGATTGGACATGCTAAAGCCAATGGAAATTAATCCTCCCTGGACCCTCTACTAATTGGGTTTTTTCCAGATACTTGTGACCTAGATTAGCCACTGTTAGAAACGGGATGCTGTGGTAGATGGTCCATTCACCTCGCTTAGTATGGCTGTTCTTAAGTACGCTGCCTGCAACCTGGTCCAAACCTTTCCCTTGTACCTATCTCGCCTTATCTGACATCACCTCTTATTTCTGCATGGGCGGGATGGGTCCAAGAGAGTGCTCCTTCAGGGAATGTAAGGGGGATGGGGTTTGATTTATCCACCCTTCTATGGTTACAATCAAAGTGGTTTACATTTAATATACAGGTACTTATTTTGTAGCTGGGGCAATGGAGAATTAAGTGACTTGCCCAGAGTCACAAGTTGTAGTGGGAAAATAAGTAAGAGAGAAAATACCTTAATTGTGTAATTAATCATGATTACAAATTTTAATTCATACAGTCCTATTAAAAAAAAAAATAGATTGCAGAAACTTTGGACACTTGTGTATGGTTCTGTAGGTGCTGCTTTGGTGTCTGTTCTCATTTCTCTGCAAATTGTTGAAGATTGGTTCAACATACAAAATTCTGAGATTTTTCAAATATGATAGATGTAGAATAGAGTAGTAATTGCCATTACATACTTAGGTACAGAGAAGAGAAAATGCACCAAGAGATATTACATGTCTATCAACTAGGTCATATTGAGGGTAATTTCATATTGGGTTTTGAAAAAGGTTGGAAGTGTTACCATTTTTTAAATTTTTTTATGTCATCTTTATTAAAACAAGTGCAAAGGTTTCAACAATTACCTAGTACGGATTTTTCTTTAACATCTTAGAATTTGCAAAAAGTTATATGTTCCACCCTCCCAGAAAAAGTCTTAACAGTACACCTTGCCTGTGATTGCAAGTTCAAACAGGATAGAAAACTTAAGTATTTAAGATTCTACCCCAAGCCATGGGGGTCAGAGACGACCAATAGGGTTCCCACAGAGTGCAGAATCAGTGCTCTCACACAGAGTCCAAGTCTAGTAGTTCACAATGCTCCAAAGATGTTTTGCAAAATCATTAAAGAGCGCCACTGGGCTAAGCTGGGAGTTTCCACCTGAAACCATTTCTGCAGGATACATTTTATACCAAATAACACAGTTCACTTTAAAAACCCAAGATAGCCGTGTGGTGGGGGCCGTGCTTATGTCAAATGCAACAATAAAGGTCAAGGGCATGATGTCCTTTGTGATTTCCAAAGCAAAGAAACATGGGTTTCCCACTTTCTGCCAAAAGGGTTTGATCATTGTACATGTCCAAAACATATGTTCAAGGGTAGCTCCCAGATGTTGACATTTGGGGCACGTGTCAGAAGGTGCAAATTTTGCCTTATACGCATGGTGAGGAGTATAACAAATTTGTGTTATTCCCAATGCAAAATGTTCTTGGTCAAGGAGCGGAAGGAGTGCAGGCTCTTCAGTAATTGTGCAGAAGTGATGGTGACCCATAAGTCCATCGTCCAGTGCTATGCCAGAGTAGTCAAGTCATAAGACGAAAGTAGATCTACAAGTTTATATGATGTAGGGACACTCTCAAATGCGCTTCTAAACTAAAGGCCTCAGATAGGAGTTCACGGGTCTCTTGTCGTTAGCATCGACTAAGGCAAAGATTGAATGTAATGTTGTAATTCCTTATAAGGAAAAGTATCAAGTGCTCCTAATTGATAATCTTTTCTCAAAGAATAGTAAGGGATCATATTGCCAGACTCATCAACCACATGAAAAAGGTAACATACCCCTTGTAGGTGCCAAAAACGAAGCTGTGCCAACGACATTTCCGGAAGGAAAGCGCCACTGCCATGTATGTATAAAAAGAGTGATTGCGTGATGCTGTTGTAGAGCATGACACAGCCACTTTCAAGTGGCCGTGGCATGCTTAAAAATAGGATAAGGGTGTCCCACTTCTCCCAACAGTGATGACCCAGAGTGAAGCATACAACTGAAATGAAAAAGGTGTGTTACCCAAGTCTCAACAGTCGTGTAAGAGAAGTGGGAGGCCACATGATACCAGTCATTAATTTGCCACATATTACACGCCAAAGGAAAAAGCCCAATTGACTATAAACCTAGGTCCCCCCTCTCTTTAGGCAAATAAGCTCAAGACAAGGGCATATGGGCTTACTTTCCACTCCACAAATAACAATTAAGAAGTCTGGCAAATGCTCTTTCCTGATATTTTGTGATTAAAAATTGGCAATGTTTGGCAAAAGTACAACCAACAGGGTATCAACACCATTTATTTTTTGTTACATTTGTACCCCGCGCTTTCCCACTCATGGCAGGCTCAATGCGGCTTACATGGGGCAATGGAGGGTTAAGTGACTTGCCCAGAGTCACAAGGAGAGCTGCCTGTGCCTGAAGTGGGAATCGAACTCAGTTCCTCAGTTCCCCAGGACCAAAGTCCACCACCCTAACCACTAGGCCACTCCTCCACATTGTATAAAGCCACTTTTCCTAATATTGAGAGGGGGAAGGTTTGCCAGGTGTTGAGTGTGCTTTTTGTAAGATCAAATAAAGGTTGTAAATTAATAACGTACAATGTGGAGAGATCACAGGGTAACAACACCCTCAGGTACTTAAGGGATCCATCACCCATCTAAAAAGGAAGTTTCCATTCTACCCAACCCATACTTCTGGTTGCAGAAGTAAGACCATGGATTTATGCAACTTAAGTTTAAACCCAGAGGAGTAAGAAAACTCATCCACTTCCAAGGAGGCCTTTCAAGCAATCTCAGGGATGGGACAATATCAACAGCAAATAATCTGCAAAAGCTAGCGCCTTCACCTCGTTGGTTCCTATGTGCACCCCCTGAATGTCTAGTTCATTTCAAAGTGTACCGAGGAAAGGCTCCAGGTATAGAAGGAAAGTGGGGACAACCCTGACGGATTCCCCGTTCAATAGGAAAGGAGGGTGTCTTAATGCCATTCACTAATATAGATGCCCAGGGACAACTATAAAGAACCTGTAGTGCCTGACAATACCAAACATCCAGACCAATGTATTTTAACACCTCAAACAGGTATACCCAGTCAAATTGAGCAAATGCTTTCTCAATGTCCAAACTGACTCCTATGTTCGGTAACGGAGTATGTTGAGCATGTGCCATGGCCAACAAAACCTCTTATATTGAGGACAGACTGGCAGCCTTTAACAAATCCAGTCTGTGCTTCACAGATTTAAGTTGGGCAAATGGATGACAGTCTGCCAATATATATTCAAATAATTTTAAATCTACATTTCAGAGAGACACTTTCAATTCTGTCAGTTTTCTGGGATGAATACCATCCAGTCCAAGAGATTTGATACTCTTCAAGTTGTCAAATTACCCCATGACATCCTCCAGGTTTATAGAGATTATTGTTTCTCGGAATCGTCAGCTTTGAATACCATTTCTGGCACCAGTATCTCTCCCAAATCTTCCTTGGTGAAGACCGAGCAAAGAATTCATTTAATCTCTCCGCTATGACTTTGTCTTCCCTGATTGCCCCTTTTACTCCTCAGTCATCTAGCGGTCTAACCGATTCTTTTGCCGGCTTCTTGCTTTTAATATACCTAAAAAAAAATGTTTTACTATGTGTGTTTGCCTCCAACGCAATCTTTTTTTTTCAAAGGCCCTCTTTGCCTTCCTTATCAGTGGTTTGCATTTGACTTGACATTCCTTATGCTGTTCCTTATTATTTTCAGTTGGTTCCTTCTTCCATTTTCTAAAGGATTTTCTTTTTATCTCTAATAGCTTCCTTCACCTCACTTTTTAACCATGTCGGCTGTCGTTTGGTCTTCCATCCTCCTTTTTTTAAGACGAAATATATTTGGCCTGGGCTTCCAGGATAGTATTTTTGAACAGCATCCACGTCTGATGTAAATTTTTAACCCTTGCAGCTGCTCCTCTATATATATATATATATATATATATATATATATATATATATATATATATATATATATATATATATATATACTAGCCGTTGAGCCCGTTAAAACGGGCTGGTGGGTCGCCGCCCCTCCACCCGGCCCGTCTCTTCGCTATTCAACTTACATCTCCGCAGCAGGCAGAGATCAGCTGAGCTCCCGTCGGCCTTCCTTCTCTGCCTGTGTCCCGCCCTCGTGTGACGTAACATCAGCGAGGGCGAGACACAGGCAGGGAAGGAAGGCCCGACGGCAGCTCAGCTGATCTCTGCCTGCTGCGGAGATGTAAGTTGATTAGTGAAGAGACGGGCCGGGTGGAGGGGTGGCGGCAGCGGTGACTCCGGGGGGGGGGGGGTAGCGGTGGCGACCTCGACGGTTCCCTCCCCTTCGCGCAGTTTCCCTCTCTGTCCCGCCCCCCCCCCCCCCCCCCCCCCCGTCATCACGTATTGACGCGGGGGCGGGACAGACAGGGAAGTCTCTACTGCGCATTTGCGAGTGAGTACGGTCACTCGCCGTTTGTTTGATATTCCCCCCACACCGTTCTCATTTTATCGTAGGATGTTAACATGTGTAAGTTCTCTGTGCATGTTCACACATTCATCAAATACACATGCATATTACAGCTGTGTCCAGACTATGCCCCTTGGGAATGTCTTCACATAGTTTGCATTAAATAAGGCATAACCTTGCAATGCTCCTACTTTTTACGCATGCAGTTTTACTGCAAGCAGCTTTGTAATGGCCATTTTCCACATACTCCCATTAGTTTATGGGGTGTTCCTGCATATGCTAGCATGTGTGGAGTTGTTTTGTCTTTTTTTAGCACTTTGTGGAATAAGTTAGATGCATTATGTATCCAATTTGAAAGGTGACAATAAACTAATTTTTCTTTTCTTTGTTCATAGGAGAAAGCTGGGGCCATGCAGCCACTATCCGTCTAATTCTGCATTGGCAGTGTCAGCAAAGGTAAGTAGCTCAGCACAATATCCTCTTTTTTTTTTTTTTTTTTGATTAACAAGAAGTCTTTATTGTAAAAATGAAAGAGCCCTGTACAACAATTGAAAATTACAACTGTATCATTAAGAAAATATCATTCTCTAGACTTCACTTTTTTATTCCCTTTTTAGCACATTCTCCTTTTCTTTCCAACCCAACAGAAGTTGGAAAGAATGAAATAAAAGGGGTTGAGAATGTGTCAATCTGAGGGTAAAATAACTCTGAAAATTTAACAGAATGGGATGGCACTTGATATATAGGCAAAACTGGTAAAAAGACAAGTTCAAATATGGGCCAGATCAGACTAGTGCTGGGCAGACTTATACGGTCTGTGCCAGAGCCGGTGGTGGGAAGCGGGACTGGTGGTTGGGAGGCGGGGGTAGTGCTGGGCAGACTTATACGGTCTGTGCCAGAGCCGGTGGTTGGGAGGTGGGGATAGTGCTGGGCAGACTTGTACGGTCTGTGCCCTGAAAAGCACAGGTACAAATCAAAGTAGGGTATACACAAAAAGTAGCAAATATGAGTTATCTTGTTGGGCAGACTGGATGGACCGTGCAGGTCTTTTTTTCTGCCGTCATCTACTATGTTACTAGAGGTTCCAGAGAAATAAGCTCCCCAAAAACTTGGTACAATGCATTTCTATGGAAGAAAGAATTCCAACTTTTATAGCACAAATACTTATATACAGTGAACACAACATTTAGGGCATTTCTCTTTTCAGACTACCTCTTTCCGTTCATTACTTCTGTCTACCACCATCACAGCCCACCCTGCAAACTTCATCTCTCCAAACCTACTCCCCACAACTTTCACCACCACACAAACAGCCCCTCTAAATTATCTCACCAACCCAGTTACCCCACCACAGACACAACACATGCAGACCACACACAACATAGGTACACACAAACGTGCACACCACACAAACACTGGAACTGCAAATAATTCCATAACTGAAATGTACTGTATTTTAAGTTTAGATATATAACCGTCTGACTGAATTGTATGACTTCTATTGGTTGCTATGGTGCTCATTTTCAAAGCAGAATGCCTTAAAATTTATCTGCTAAAAACATCCAAATACTGATTTTGGAAAGTCAGAATTTGTACATTTTAATGCTGCAGTTCACCCAAATAGCAATGTTTTGGGTGGAACTAGGGAGGGCCAAAAAGTAGGATGTCCAACAGGGAAGAAAGGTCAATGTAAATATAAAAATAAAAAAAAGTTTTTATCCAGACCTGTTTTAATCATGTTCAAGTTACAAAATGTTGCTCTAATTGAGCAGCTGACCACTGGAGGGATTAAGGCATGCCCCCTCCTTCTCCTCTGAAAGTGGAAACTGGAAAGGAAAAACAGGCCAATATCTGCTTCAGGTATTATGGCAATTCTTAATAAAGCAGTAAGCAGGCCAGAGGAGTAGCCTAGTGATTAGTGCAGTGGACCTCTGAACCAAGGAATCCAGCTTTCAACTTTTTTTTTCCTTTTCTTTTGTAACACAAGAATAGCTATAGTGGCTATTTTTAACATTAGAATAGCCTAATGGTCCATCTAGCCAAGTATCCTGCTTCCAACAGTGGCCAATTCAGGTCACAAGTACCTGGCAGAAACCCAAATAGTGGCAACATTTCATGCTTCTAATCCCAGGCCAAGCAATTGCTTACCCTATGTCTGTCTCAATAGCAGACTATGGACTTTTCCTCCAGGAACTTATCAAAACCTGAGTCTTCCAAAAATAGAGAAATACCTACTCTACCTAATTAGAACACCTGCAAGCCTGAAGGCTATTGAAGTGGTGTACATTCATGTGCCATAGATATTTTTAGACCCTGGAGGGATCAGATTTACAAAAAAACGAGTTATAGTGGGGTTTGAACCCATGTCCCTTGGTTTACAGTCCACTGCACTAACCACTAGGCTGCTACTCTGTTCTGCAGCGACATCTGTATGGCCATATTTTTGAAAATGGTGCTAGACAGACGTTCATATCACTGGGGGGGGGGGGGGGGGGGGGGGGGGGGGTTGTTCTTCAAAAGTTGGACATTTGGAAAATGTAAAAGCATCCATCTCGCAGCCAAACAGGAAATCTAGACAGTTTTCCTGTTTGATTATGGCTGTGAGATGAACATATTTTTTTGTTTGTTTTATTTACACATTCATTTTTGAAAATGTCCTTCCTAGTACTGCTGAACGTTGACCCTTATTTCCCCAGCACAAGAAATTGCCCCAGCTCACCATCTCCTTTTCTGTGACCAGAGCAATGCTTCTCAACCCAGTCATTAGGGCACACCCAGCCAATCAGGTTTTCAGGGTTCTCACAATGAATATGCACGAACATTCAAATCTATCTCGTGCATATTCATTGTGGATATCCTAAAAGCCATAGCAATGCGCTGTGGAAATAAAGGGGTCGACATTCAACAGGACTTATCCAAGTAGGAATGGCTCCCACCCGGAAAAGTCCCTTTGACCAGATCTCTCTACCCAGATTTTCAGTGGCATAATTCGGATAATGCCACCAAATATTCAGTCAGACCACCTCAGCATTATCCATGTAGTGTTGGGATGGTCTTGGGGTGGAGCTTGGATAGAGCCAAGAGTTACCCAGTTATCAGCAATATTCACTCTGCTGACAGGGTAACTATCCCGATTAAAAGTTAGGACAGAGAAAGGCTGTCCTAACTTTATCTGGTTGTCTATCCAGGTACCAATCTGAATATTGTCAGTACCTGAAGAAGCAGTGCTAGCCAGTATCCAGATTACCGGTGCTGAATATCCAGGTAGATTAAGTTCACAGCGGCCAGTGTTTAAAAAAAACAAACAAAAAAATGCTGTAGGTTGAATAATATCCTTAAGTTTCTATGTGTGGTAGGAGATGGAAAAGAAATGAAGCCACCCCCCCCCCCCCCAAAATTGGAAAAGCAGTTGCAACTACTGTATGTACAAACACTGATTTACATACAGGCATACTAGCCCGCAAAGACACACACACAACACAGAGCAAAGAGACACGTGCGCGTACGAAATTTTGGAAGGTTTAGCTTAACATATGAATGGAAGAGTAGCCTAATGGTTAAAGCAGCAGGTTGAGAATCAGGAGAGCCCAACTCAAATCCCACTGCAGCTTCTTGGTATATTGGGTAAGTCACTTAACCCTCCCTTGCCTTAGGTACAAACTGTGACTGTGAGCCCTCCAGGGAAAGAAAAATACCTACTGTACCTGAGTGTATACTGCTGCAATAGCTTTCAAACTTGCAGGTGCTATACAAGAAATTTTATACTTTATTTTCAAAAGGTATTTATTTTATTTATTTAGAACATTTGTATCCCACATAATCCCACCATGGCAGGCTCTATGTGGCTAACATTTATGAAAAGTACATCATACCTAACTCAAGGTTAAACAGAGAATAAAGAGAGACCCTTATAGGAATTAACTGACAGGGAAAACATGTAAAGCACAGCTCGTGGAATTTTTTCCAACTTATCTGTGGGTTTGCATAACTTAGAGGGAGGGCAGTTGGAATGGAGTGGTACCCAAATATTCTGTTGGTTTTCAAAGAAGAAGAATAGTGATGCCAGATGTGATCATATAACAAACCATTAGATGTCACTGTCAACAGATTTCAAATGATGGATTCACAGTTGAGCCACAGGGTGCCACTGTCCCATGGCGACATGTATTGCTGTAATTCTGAACCTTATAGCAACAAGTAGCAAATGAGTAGTCACTAGGAGGGGGCATTTTTGATATGGTGTTTGTTAGAGTTTGGACATTTTGAGCTAAACGTCCCAAATTCGAATAGGAAATATAGCCATTCCTCCACGACCCTCCAGACCGGTCAAGACGCATGGGTTATGTCCTCCTACCAGCAGAGGGAGACTGAGAAAAACTGAACTTTTGAATACTGTATATATAACCTGTGCAGTACATTCACTAGCCAGTATTTTCTCAGTCTCAGCAGAGGTAGATGGACAGCCTGTGCAGTCTTTAATAGTCTGGTGAGGTAGTTTGATTCTATAGTTAAGGGGGTTTCTCCTCTTATTTCCTTGTTTATTGGTTTGGCATATGCCCTGTACGTGGTAAAAAAAAAAAAAAAAAAAAGTGCTTCGGGGCCCTGGGTCCGGTGGGGCCCAGTTTTTCCCCCTGGGGTGTCACACCTGTTTTCAGGTCCCTCCCCCTGTGCTGCTCTCTTTGGAGACGCTGGCAGCTTGTGCCTCGGCTGCTTTCTCTGATTGTAGCCTTGAGAGCCCCCACTTCACAGCTGCCAAAAGAAATTAGTAATATTTCTTTAAGAGCCGTCTGCAGTTTTATGGGTGATATCCCTTTAAAAGTCGTCTGCAGTTTTCTTTACATAGGAACGGTCGGCAGGCCGTTCCTATTGCTGGCGAAGCAGAGAGAGAGCAGAGAGGTTAATTGTTGTGTGGGAAAGCGGTGAAAAAGAGTGTTTGCGCCGGTCGGGGCTTTGAAGTTATGGCGGGCAAACTTCTTCGCTGTCGCGCGTGCTCGCGTCGGGGCATAGAGACGCCGGGAGGTCAGTGCCGGCTGTGCGGCGATCCAAAGCAGGTCGCGCCGGTGGCGGCACCCCCGGTGTTAATAGCGGAGGCCCCAGCTAGTTCGGGGGTGTCAGGAGTGGCAGCAACGTCGGCAGGGCCGTTTTCTACGAATTTAGTTTTGGCGGGAACGGCCGCCATTTTGGATTCCGCGCGTCCCGCGGAATCAGCTGTTTTTGGCCCGGCTGCTCCCGGATCGGCCCCGAAGTTGGCACCGGAGGGTCCAGGAGGCGTTGGTTTTCCTCCGGATTTTGTATGGACCCTGTTTCAAGCCTGGAAGGCGGGACCCCCACCTTTGGGGGAGGGGGCTAGTGCGGCCCCGGTTAAGAGGCCTCGTTTTGAGTGGGACGACGAGGAGGGATTCTCCCCTGTAGGATCTGAAGGGGCCTTGAGTGATAGCGCGGATCCTGAGGGGTTTGAGGGTCCTCAAGAGCCGGAATTGGTGGTCCCTGGGGAGGATCCTTCGGTAGTGAGAATTTTTCACAGGGAAGAGCTTGCAGATCTCATTGAGCAGGTTTCTTCCACCCTCAAGTTCGAACAGCCAGAGGCGGTTTTGGGGGAGGCTAGGCAGGTGGATCCCTTGGTCAAGGGGATCCAGCGGCAGGCTCGGTCTTTTCCCATGAATAAGGATATCCGGGATATGGTAGTTCAAGAGTGGCTTTCGCCGGATTCTCCCTGTAAAGTGTCTAAAGCGATGTCTAGGCTGTACCCGCTCCCACAGGAAGATAGAGATTCCTTTAAGGCTCCCACAGTGGATGCGGTGGTGACAGCAGTCACCAAAGCCACGGCTATACCGGTGGACGGGGGGACTGCTCTCCGGGATCCCCAGGATAGGAGACTTGAGGCCTTCCTCAAGCGGAGTTTTGATTTGTCGGCCCTGGCCCTGCAGGCCTCGATTTGTGGGGGGCTGGTTGCGAGGGCGTGTTTCCGTTGGGCCGAGAAACTCCTGGATGACTCCGTGGAGGTTGGGACCTCCGGGGTACAGGAATTAGCCAAATTGGAAATGGGATCCTCCTTTTTGTCTGATGCGCTTTATGATTTGCTCCGAGCTTCGGCCAAGAATATGGCTATGCTGGTGGGGGCACGTAGGGCGCTGTGGTTGCGAGGTTGGGTCGCAGACGCGGCCTCCAAAGCTAAGCTTTGTTCTCTTCCATTTAAGGGGGCCATGCTCTTTGGTGAGGATTTGGATAAGTTGGTGAAAGGTCTCAGCGATGCCAAGGCCCCTCGCCTTCCGGATTTTCGTCCTAAGGCGGCGTTCAGGGGTACTTCCTCCCGAGGTCGGTTTAAGGAGGCTCGCCGGTATAGGCCCGGGAGGCCTAGTGGGGCCTTTAGAGGTCGGTTTTTCCAGCGAACACAGTCCTTTCGGGGGAATCGGCGCGGAGGCCGTGATTTCTCCGCGGGAGGACAGGGAGGACAGGTTTCAGGGCGTAATCCACAATGAAGGTGTGCGGGTCCAGGCCCTGGTTCGGGTAGGGGCTCGGCTGAGTCAGTTTTACCAGGACTGGGCCCAAATCACATCGGATCAGTGGGTTCTCGAAGTGGTGCGAGACGGGTACGCTCTGGAGTTCGACGGCCCGCCTCCCGAAAGGTTCCTGGAGTCCCCTTGTCTTTCCAGACTCAAACGGGCGGCGGTGCGAGACACGTTGGCGCGGCTGATCAGTCTGGGGGCGGTGGTACCTGTTCCCGCCACTCAGCGCCGCTTGGGCTGCTATTCAATCTACTTTGTGGTCCCAAAGAAGGAGGATGCCTTTCGTCCTATCCTAGATCTGAAGGCAGTCAATGCAGCCCTCAGAGTTCCCACTTTCCGCATGGAGACATTGAGGTCGGTCATTGTCGCGGTGCGGGAAGGGGAGTTTCTCACGTCTTTGGATCTGACGGAGGCTTATCTGCACATCCCCATTCGGGCCGCTCATCAGCGCTTTCTGCGTTTTGCGGTTTTGGGGAAGCATTTTCAGTTTTGTGCTCTGCCTTTCGGATTAGCAACGGCTCCGCGTACGTTTTCCAAGATCATGGTGGTAGTGGCGGCGGCCTTGCGGAAGCAGGGGGTTCTGGTGCACCCGTATCTGGACGACTGGTTGATTCGGGCGAAGTCCCAGTCGGAGAGCGAGGAGTCGACTGCTCGAGTGGTGCATTTTCTTCAGTCTCTGGGCTGGGTAGTGAATTTTGGCAAGAGTCACCTGGTGCCGTCGCAGTCGCTGGAGTACCTGGGGGTTCTATTCGATACCAGGAACGGTCGGGTCTTTCTGCCAGGCCCCCGGATTCGCAAGTTGCAGAGTCAGATTCGGCTATTTCTGTCGGAGGCGGCTCCGACGGCCCGGGAGTACCTGCAAGTCCTGGGGTTAATGGCGGCCACCATAGAGGTAGTTCCGTGGGCCCGGGCGCATATGCGGCAGTTGCAGTCAGCTCTTCTCAGGCGGTGGGCGCCTCTGTCGCAAGAGTTGGATGTTCGCCTTCAGCTACCGGTTTCCCCACGCCGCAGTCTCCAGTGGTGGTTAGACCCAGGCAATCTACAGAAGGGAATGCCATTGGAGGCTCCGCAGTGGGTGGTTCTCGTCACAGACGCCAGTCTTCAGGGCTGGGGAGCTCATTGTCTCGGTCAGGTAGCTCAAGGACGCTGGTCTCAAGTAGAAGCTCAGTGGTCCATCAATCGGTTGGAAACCCGGGCCATTCGACTAGCGCTTCTGGCGTTTCGGAGGGTGCTGGGGCAGAAAGCTGTCCGGGTGTTTTCCGACAACGCCACCGCCGTGGCTTATGTCAACCGTCAGGGGGGCACAAAAAGTCAGGCGGTCGCGGAGGAGGCGGCGCTGTTGTGTCAATGGGCGGAGCTTCATCTTCTGGCGCTCTCCGCGGCACATGTGGCTGGAGTAGACAACGTGGAGGCAGATTACCTGAGCAGACATGCGCTAGACCCAGGAGAGTGGTCGCTTCATCGGTCAGTGTTCAATCGCATTGTGTCGGTCTGGGGACTTCCCGTGATGGATCTCATGGCAACGGCTCGCAATACTCAGGTTCAGAGGTTTTTCAGTCGCCGGAGAGATCCTCGAGCGGAAGGCATAGATGCGCTTCTAATGCCGTGGCCGCGGGAGTTGCTGTATGTGTTTCCCCCATGGCCGTTGGTCGGTCGGGTGATTCAGCGCATTGCTCGACACCCCGGACAAGTGATTCTGTTAGCCCCGAATTGGCCGCGTCGGCCGTGGTACGGAGATCTGGTGCGGTTGGCGATAGCGGATCCTCTGCCGTTGTCAGATTCAGGGGTGTTGTGTCAGGGACCGATAGTTATGCCAGATCCGGATCGGTTCTCGCTTACGGCCTGGCTCTTGAGAGGCACAGGTTAAGGAAGAAAGGTTTTTCGGCCAGAGTTATCGATACGATGTTGAGTTCGCGTAAGCGGTCCACATCGTTGGCGTATGTCCGGGTCTGGCGAGTTTTTGAGCATTGGTGTGCAGGTAGGCAGGTTCTGCCCTTTCGGGCGTCGGTGACAGATGTCTTGGAGTTTTTACAGGATGGTATGGACAGGGGTTTGGCCTTGTCTTCCTTGAAGGTACAGGTAGCGGCTTTGTCGTGTTTCCGTGGGAAGATCCAGGGAAAGTCGTTAGCTTCTAGTCCTGATGTGGTTCGATTTTTGAAGGGTGTTAAGTTACTGCGCCCGCCGCGGCGGCGGATGGTGCCTTCGTGGGATTTGAATCTCGTTTTGGATGCTTTGGTGAGGCCGCCGTTTGAGCCTTTGGTTTCTGTTTCAGATAAGGATCTGTCCCTAAAGACGGTGTTCCTGGTGGCTATTACTTCAGCTCGGCGGGTGTCAGAACTTCAGGCTTTGTCTTGTAGAGAGCCCTTTTTGTCCTTTTCCAAGGAGAAGGTTTCGTTGCGCCCGGTGCCGTCCTTTGTGCCCAAGGTGGTCTCAGAGTTTCATGTGAATCAAGTGATTTCCCTGCCAGTTTTGGGTGACTTGGCCGGGAATGCAGAGCAGCGTCGACTGGCTAAGTTAGATGTGCGCAGAGTCTTGCGCTGTTACATTTCCAGAACTCGTCACTATAGGCTTTCTGATCGTTTGTTCATTCTCCATGGTGGTGCAAGGAAGGGCGCGGCAGCTTCCAAAGCTACGATAGCTAGATGGTTGAAGGAATCAATTGCGCCGGCGTATTTGCTGAAGGGTCGCGTGGTCCCTAAGGAATTTTCGGCTCATTCTACCAGGAGTATGGCGGCCTCCTGGGCGGAGAGTAGTTTGATTCCTCCATTAGATATTTGTCGAGCGGCGGTTTGGTCGTCATTGCATTCCTTTGTTAAACATTACAGGATTGATGTGCATGCCAAGGAAGAGGCAGGGTTTGGGGCTGCGGTGTTGACCTCGGGCCTACGGGGTTCCCGCCCTTAAGATATTACTGCTTGGGTACGTCCCATGCGTCTTGACCGGTCTGGAGGGTCGTGGAGGAAGGTGAAATTAGATCTTACCTGCTAATTTTCTTTCCTCTAGACCCTCCAGACCGGTCAAGGCCCGCCCTGTCTGTACTGTAGGCCAAGAGGTCTGTAGTCTGTTGTTCTATCTTGGCAGCTGTTGAGTGTGAATTCTATGGTTTCAGACTTGGTTTGGATAAGTCTGGTCAGGTGTGACCGTGTTTGTTAGTCCACCTGTGGAAGCACACACTATCTGAAGGACACAATGAAGGATATGAGGAAAGTGTCCAATTGACAATTACCACGTACGGGGTTATTAGTTCCAGTTGGTGTTTTGTTTTCTCTGCTTTGTCAGGGTTATACTGGCTAGTGAATGTACTGCACAGGTTATATATACAGTATTCAAAAGTTCAGTTTTTCTCAGTCTCCCTCTGCTGGTAGGAGGACATAACCCATGCGTCTTGACCGGTCTGGAGGGTCTAGAGGAAAGAAAATTAGCAGGTAAGATCTAATTTCACCTTTTTGAAACAGTAAGATGTCTCTATCTTTTTTTCAAAAATCGCCACATGCTAGATGGTTTTGTGCTCAGTGCATTTATCTTTTTGGTCCACTTTCGAAAAAAACTACTACTACTACTTATCATTTCTATAGCGCTACTAGACATATGCAGCGCTGTACACTTGAACATGAAGAGACAGTCCCTGCTTGACAGAGCTTACAATCTAATTAGGACAGACAAATGAGATAAGGGAATATTAAAGTCAGGATGATAAAATAAGGGCTATTGGAGGACCAGCATTCTGGCCACAAAGACATCTCAGTAGAGCAGTGGTGCATCCTGGTGCAGCTGCAGTGGTCTTCTCATAAAAGCTCCCAGGTACACATCTCGCCATTACCCCCTTATCTTGTCTGCTGAGCTCTCCAAAACCCACTGCCCACCCTTTACCCACAATAGCCCTTTTGGGTAAAGGGTGTCACCTATATGTGGGTACAGTAGGTTTTTGGTGAGTTTTGGAGGGCTCACAGTTTCCATCACCAGTGTACCACCACTGCATTACTCCAGGGACCAGCTTGCTGCTTTAATAAAACTGGCTATAACATCTGAAGCTGTCTTAGAGGCTGGTAAGTACTATTTTTATTCACATCTTTGGGGGGGGGGGTAAGGAGGATCATCCCTGATTCCCTCCAGTGGTCATTTAGGGCTCCTTTTTGTGTCTTATTCATTCTAAAAACAGGTCTAAGTCAAAACTTTGTTTTAGCCCTAGACATTTTCGTTTTGTTCCATTATGGCTATAAAACATCCAAGTGTCAGGAATGTCCTAAGCCTGCCGCCCTATTCCCATCACGACACACCTCCTTGTGATTTGGACGCACTTCAGACAAACTGCATAGATAAACATTTAGATAGACCACGAGGGAGATCCCGCAAGAGGGAAGACTCCCTGTAATTAATTTGTCTAATAAAAATCTTTCACATATACAAATACAAGTATTGAGCAAGGGTTTATCGTTTGTTCCAACTATGATATATGATCCCTTTCAAACAAGGGTGGACATTGCTAAATTCATTAGAGCTTTACGTTTAAAAATTTTCTTTGGAAAGGATGATAGACAACACAAGGGATACTCCACTGTTTATCAGAAAAGTACATGGTCACCTCCAGGTATGATAGATCCAGTGATAGACACCTTTCATAGACATATTATGAAGGATATAGAACAAATGGAACATCATTATGTCCATGTTAATCATAATGTCTCTAGGGAAGAAAGAGAAGCTATTCAATCCCTTTCTAATGATACTGATATAGTTATTCGCCGTGCAGATAAGGGCGGAGCAGTGGTTATCCTTGGCACAAATGATTATATGAGGGAAGCTTATAGACAGTTGAATGACATAAACACCTATCGAAGGTTGAATCAGGACCCTACTGACCGTCTCTTAGAAGAGATGTTAGAAATTACTATTAAGGCGTTTCAATTAGGGTTTTTGACTAAGAATGAAATGAGTTATTTGAATCATAAAAATGCCAAGATCCCGATATTTTACCTTCTCCCTAAGATTCACAAAACTCTTAGAGAACCTCCGGGCAGACCGATAGTGTCTGCCCGTGACTCACTATTGGAAAGATCATGCAAATATATTGATGGTTTTTTGGCACCACTTGTTGTTAACACCAAGTCATACATTAAAGATACGACTCACTTTCTGAAAAAGCTAGAAGCTTTACCTTCCCAAATAGATACAGGACTTTTGGTTACGTTGGATGTCCAATCCCTATATACTGCGATACCCCAATGTGAGGCATTAAGTGTTATGGAACAAGTTTTAGAACAACGTCCTAAACCGGTAACGGTTCCTACTGAGTTCCTATTGAAACTGTTGAAGTTGTCTTTGTTCAATAATCATTTTTTGTTTAATGGAGAAATTTTTTTACAATTGTCGGGAATTGCGATGGGAGCAGCTTTTGCCCCCACAGTCGCCAATCTATTCATGGCACATTTAGAAGAAAATGTCATTTACAAGCTTCCTCGATACCAGTATGCTAAATGCTGGTGGAGGTTTATTGATGATATTTTTATAATTTGGGAATCAACACTGGAAATGTTAGATTTATTCCTCATAGATTTGAATGCATGCCATTCAACTATTAAATTCCAACATACAGTTCATTTGCATGAAATCAGTTTTCTAGATGTTAAGATTACTAAATATAGAGACAGACTTGAAACTGATGTTTTCACAAAGCCCACAGATCGGAACTCATTGTTGTCTTACGACAGCATGCATCCTATACATATTAGGAATAACCTTCCATTTGCACAGTTTTTACGTTATAGACGCATTTGCGATACTCCACAGAAATATAAACATTCTGCTGTTCGATTGAAAGATAAGTTAACTGAAAGAGGGTACCCTACTAAAATTGTGAAACATGCATTTAAAAGAGCTCTTTATAATCATCGTGAATATTTGTTGGGAACTAAACTCCAAAACAACCAAGAAATGGAAGATCAAAAAACTGTCTGCATCATGCAATATACATCAATGGCACCTAGGGTTGCTAATATTATATATAAAAATTGGAAAATATTATCTACCCATGAAATATTTGCTAGACAGAAATGTATGATATATTCCAGACGAGCCAATTTATCTGAGATGTTATGTCATCCCGATGTAAGAACAGGTATTCATCAGAATAGAGCAGTAATGCTGGGTCATAATAAATGTGGGGCATGTGTCATGTGTGCAGTGATGGAAGAAACTAACAAATTTTGGGATCAGGTAAAACAAGATTGGTTTTATTTGAAAGGAGAGACTTCCTGTACATCAAAAGCAGTGATTTATATGATCACATGCCCATGTGGATTGCGGTATATAGGACAGACGAAACGAATGTTCAAAGTGAGACTTTCAGAACATAAACATGCTATACAGTCCAGAAAAGTTCATATGCCTTTGGCTAAACATTGTATAGATAATAATCATGAATTTAGTCAATTGCGATGTATAGTAATAGAGCAACTTATAAATAACCACAGAAGAGGTAACATTTCACGCATTTTACACCAAAAAGAACAAAAATGGATTTACCATCTACAAACCATCCACCCGAAAGGGCTAAATGGACCAATGGAATGGGAAGCATTTTTTTGATAGAAGAATGCGTCTTTTGTATATAATGGGAAGTTACAGAGGATCACATATTCGGAAGATATTGATTTCATTATGAATCTACGTTTTATGAATATATGTTGAATACTCCTTTTGGAACATGTTTGTAGTTTTTCTAAGATTTTTTGTGTATTCTTTGGACACTTTCTCTTTAAGTTCTCTGAGAATAATGGTACGTCAGTTATAATTGAGTCGTCCGTCTTGCTGATTGGATACAATAGAGAATACCACCTAGTGGGATCTAATTGATGATTGGATACAATAGCAAATACCTCCTAGAGGGTGGAGCTAAATTGTTGGCGTCCTTTATTAACATTCGCCATTTTCTGAACTGGTGTTCGCGATGGATTGAACGAGAACAATTTTTTTGTTTTTCGACATTCTCCTGATGAAGATTGCGAAACAGTGGGTCCCTTGCTGTCGGGAAAATCTGTTAAACATGGAAGTAATGCTTCTTTAGCATTACCCACTTTGAAAAATTTCTACTCTGTAACCGGAAGAGTGCGTGAATGAAAATATTGAACTAGTTTATTGACAACGTGGAAGCAGGTCATTTTGTCCATATAAGAGACATAAATCTAAGGTTCAAGATAAGTGACTCTTTGTTAAGTATGAACTCTAACTGATAAGTTTATTGCATAACGGTTTCAGTTTTAGTAAACTGGTGATACTTCACTTAATTCTAAAGGTTTACAGAGTAATTATGTAAGTTTTGTTCTTCCATTCAATACTCTCTGCAGTGTTGTGCATTAAGATGGACATTACAACAATAGATTAAAATACTCTATTTTCCGTTTTTTGTTCACAGTGCCTTTTTCTCCCCTAGATAGGGAGTTTTTTGGCATCTGTGACTTTTTTCGGAAAGTAGCAGGTGCCTATGATGTTGGCCAATTCAGTGGAGTCCTAATTAAAGGTTCCCTGGGCTATTGAGGCCACTTTATATGTATATATAAACAATTTGTTGAAGTCCCCAATTCTGCACGAACCTACAGAGTGTACAATAGGAGTGAAGTTTTGAATTTTGTTATAGATAAACATTTGCAAAATAAGTTTCAAAAATATCGATTTGGACATTTTGAGACGGAATATATCCAAATGCTGCTTTATGACACTTGGACATTTTTCTTTTTCAAAAATGAGCCCCTAGGTGTAACTGTTTGTTTATTTATAGCAACCATTAAGAAAGCTATATGATTTAGTCACTAGGTGACACAACAGAATTTGCAATAAAGGAAATTTAGTACACATCTGAATCACTCACTAAGAGCTAGCCCAACTGGAATACTCTACATTTCACTGAACTCCTACGTTTAGGAACATAGAAAATGGGTGGTAATAGAGGTGGACTTAGGGTAAAGAAAAAAAAAAAAAAAGGAGCTTCATACTGATTTTCAGAACTAAACTCATAAACCTAGGCAAATGAATGGCAAGTCTAAATTTACAAGCACTATTTTTAAACTCCTAAATGAATATGAATTTTCAGCTGAAAACGGACTCCTAAGCTTGGCACAAATTTAAGGAGCTCAGCTTTTTTATTTTATTTTCATTTTTTTTTGAAAATGGTAAATTCTGCTGAACTGCTACTGCAGTGCTCCACCCCCCCCCTCCCCCCTCCCCCCCCCCCCCCCCCCCCCCCCACCAAATTCCTCTTAAAACAAGAACAAGATCTGATCAAGCAGAATGAGCAACATAACTCAATAATTCTGTCAAGTCAAACACTTTGTTCCAAGAGAGACAGTTTCTATAATAAATCACTCAGGGCCTCTTATCAAGCTGCGCTAGCGGCTTCCGGTGCAATAATGCCGACAAAGCCCATTCTCTTTGAATGGGCTTAGTCTGCATTTCTGCAGGGGAACCGCTAGCGTGGCTTGATAAGAGAGGCTCTCGGTGAATAAACACTGTATGCTAAGAAGACTAGGGATTACTAGTCTATACTAGCTGTCCCAGAGCAAACAGAATTGATATCCAAAAGTTCTGGATTTACCTCTCAGAAGAGGCACCAGCTCTGTGTTAGAGAACCCCAACTACTGAGCAAATTACCACCTTGCCCCGGGAGAAGTAATCAGTATTGAGTTTAACATCCCCACAAATGTTTTGGAACATTGGCTCTTGTTTCTGAATTCCAGAAAACAATTTTTTTTTTGTTTAAATCTTTCCCTCAAGTAAAAAAAAAAAAAAAAATATATATATATATCCTCAGTAAAACAAGGACTCTAGGTGATAACCAAGCACTACACTAAACTGTAACGCAAAAAGCATTTGTTAATGGTCACTTTCCCAGAAATTTCACTTTACAACAGTCTCATAAAAGGACCAGCTTAGGAGAACTGACAATTGTAGGATTTCATCTCTCTCAATAGAATGTGGGTACGTACCCTCCCTCCCCAGGGTTAGTAAATGTGCATTTGGAGTGATGAGCTCTGTCGCTGTGTGGTGAAATGCTCAGCACACAAACCTGGACCGGAAATCCTTGCCCTGGCATTTCATATTACTGTAGCATATTCCAGTTTTGTAACTCCTGGCTATTCCTATCAACAAGGCAAGAGAGTGCAGTGCAAGTAAAATGTGGAACACTGACGACATTTTTCCAACAAAGGGAGAAACCACCTTCCGTCGTCTGGCACCAATTAGCATGAAAGCATCACAGACACCCTGCCAAGGATTCTGCTAATTATTTTTAGGTATCATTATCATAGGAAGCATTTAATTATAGCCTGAGGAAGCTTTCTACTGAACATCAACTATGGAGGGGATTCCTCTGAACTTGGAATAGTGGGCTGTGATTTTTAGAACAGTTTGTGTCAAAGCACTTGCAGCAGGATCTCTTTTATAAACTCACAGCTATATGGTTGTCCTACTATGTCAATGATACAATGGGGTCTGTCCTCAAGACAGTTAAGCCTAGGAGTACCATAAGTGACCCTGTTATAGCACAGGGAGGGAGGGAATCAGTCCTATGGTTCAGCACTAGGTGGGAGGTCTTGAAGCAAAAAGCCAAACTGTTGTGTGGATATCCCTGTGGCTGGTGCTATGGGGGTTCTGTCTCCTGTCATTTTGACCCAGTTTTGGAGAACTGTGGGACGCTGCATGGTATATACGAGGAAAAGGAGGTGATTAGCTGGTCTTACACTAACTCCTCCTCTCCACCCCCAAAAACCCCAACCCTTCCTCGCTTCATCAGTAATGAATTCTTTAATTTGAAGTAAAAGTCTGACAGCTCTCAAGGAGAATTGAGTGTCCAATCAATTCTCTGATATGAAATGGTTTAGGGACAAAATTCTTTTGTGTTTAAGTACTAAAATTTTATAAAAGCCACTCGTTTCAAAAGAACTTCAAGCTTCATACGATACATTATAGTGAAATACATAATAGAAAGCAGGCATACAAATAATGCATTGAGATCAGATTTAAATTAAATACCTCTGGAAATATGGTACTTTTAGAACATTTGACCTGGGAGGATGGGGCATTATCTTATGCAGATTTGCTTCTTATCTGCTCCAGCTGATAGGTTTGCTTACATGCAAATCTTGTATTATGCTGCTGGCCCAATTTATTTCTATGAGAGAAGCAGCTCTTCTTCTGCATCACAAAAACTTTGATACACTGAAGCATTTCAATTAGGGAAAATGAAGTTACTTACCTGTAACAGAAGTTCTCCATGGACAGCAGGATAAGTCAGCCCATGGTGCCATTGGATGATGTCACACATGTGTGGCTGACTGGTCCTGTTTGTCAGTGGAGAACTGCCTCTCTCCTCTTCCTTCCAGGTCATAGATACAAACAAGATTTACACAGAGAGACTGAAAATAATTCCATGAGAGATGCTCCACATGCTTTCCCCATTATGAATCCCTCATTGATGTCATAGCCTATTACCACCCACTTTCTATGTGAGTATAAATTTAGGCATTCTGCTGTAGTAAATCTCCAATTAGGAGCATAACTCTCAAAGTAAAAACAATAAATAAATCGTGTGACTTGTTAATTATTATTCACAAAGTAACTAAAAAGACACATGTTCTCCATCTCCACAGGACAGTCCTGGAATTAGCTTAAATTACAAACATTCTTAATTTAAACTAACAAAACAAAGTCTGCGGTCATGATGTTTTAATGCAAATGAGAATTTCAGGCTTTGTTTTTAGATATCAAAATATTAGTGAAATATATGCATATATATGTATGTGTCTTAAAGATAGCTCAGATGATACGTACACTGCCTGACACCTAGGAGGTTTCTGGTTCAAGTCCTAGATTGGCTGGAGTGCAAAATTCTATAGGTCTTACTCAAGTGCTTATTTGAATTAGAAAGATATAGGGGAAGAGGCAAGAGAAAAACTACCTATGACACAATCTGCTGTTGTCACAATGGTTCACTTTATTTTGCCTGCTTCCATAGACCAGTTTTCTTAGGAAATATTTTCAACCAAAACAAAATGGACCATAAAAATATTACTAGTAGTAATAATCAGTGTTATTGCTGTATTTTTGATTAGGTTTGCAACATTATATAAATCGCCCAGTCAGAAGGAGTCTACAGTACCTTTCCATATTTCAGTAAGTGCTTCCTTTCTTCAGAAAAAGTTTCTGTAGAGTGACTGATATTAGGTATAATGGTAATGCTTCATGAACAAGCAGGATTATTCTAGCCACAACAGTGGGTGACATCACTGGGTGGTGCCAAACCTAAGTCTGATCTTCCCATGCTCAGAAACCACTTTAGTAAGCCGTGTGGGTGTTCCTTCACGGCACTTCAACCTTCCCCCTCACACTGGAGGGGGGAAAGATGGCAGATTGAAACATTAGGTGTATAGATTACTAAGCATAGCCTAGCTAAAGGTCTTGTCCATTTCATAAGTTTGATCAAAGCAAAAAATACTTGATGGAGTTATGAACAGAGGACCATGTTGCTGCTTTGCAAATATTCACTGTCGATGCTGGACATAACTGGGTGACAGATGCTGCCATTGCTCTTAGATGAGCAGTCACTCTTCCAGGAAGTTGAGCATTAGCATGTTGGCAGAAGAATAAAAAATACCACATAGTTGGATATTCATAGAGTTCTCTTAGCAACAAGCGTGCTCCGTCTGTTGGGGATCGTAGGATACAAAGAGCAGAGACGATCTGTTCTGAAACTTTGCTGAATATAAATCTGTATCACTCATTTACAATGTAGAGTATGGAGAAGTTTCCTTATGAAAAACATGTGGTTCTGTGAAGAATGTATGAAGAACACTAGTTGATTTACATGGAAATTGGAAATCACTTCTGGAATAAATTTAGGATGAGTACACATTAACACACAGTTGTCGTATATCTGTGTGTATGCTGAATAATATATCAAAGCATGGAGCATGGCAAGCAAAGGTAATGGACACAAGGAATCTAGGACATGAAATCGGCAAGAGTTCAATGGTGTTTACAGGAACTACAAAAGTACAAAGTTAAGAACCCACACCTTGCGGTGTTTGTGGATAAGTGATCTAATATTCATAGTCCTTTCATGAACCTTGATACCAGAGGTGCTTGGAGACTGAATTCCTCTCTAACTGGTTTATGTCAGACCACTATAACACTGAGATGAACCTCAACTGATCTGGTGCTCAGGCTAGGTTAAAGAAGATACTGAAGGAACGATGGTATGGAACAGTGAAAGGGATCTTTCCACTAGGAAGTACGCAATGATGCAAAGCCAACAAAATGTCCTGAACTTCAGTAAACATAATGGGAAATGAAATTAACTCCCTTTTAACAGCCAGGCCAACAGGATAAGTGACTGAAGGTTGGGATGAAGGGGCTGCTCATTGTATTGTGTGATGCACATCAACTAGGTGAATCTATGATGAGGCAGTCTAGTGTCAGATGCGCCAGCTAAGGGAACCAGATCTGTCTTAGCCAGTAAGGCACAACCAGTATAAGGGTCATTTCATCTTGTCATATTTTTTGTTGTCCTGGTTATTGGAGGTAAAGCATAAAGAAGACTATTTGCCAGCCATCTGAACAGAAGAAACTGCACTGCCAATTACAGATGGTCAAAAGACAGTCAATTTCTGGATATCTTCATCTTTTGAAGATACTGCAATCAGCTTCATTGTCCAGCGACCACTCATATGGATCCAGATGGTGGCTTAAGCTGTTCACAAATTGGTTTTGCTTTCCCATGACAGGTATGTCACAGTGATGAAAAGATCCACTTTCAATGCTATTTTCTATATTCTGTACTGAATGTGAAAAAAAGCTCTGAAGTCTTACAGAAGTCTTGTGCTGTCAAGGTAGCACAGAAGGGACTGTCTGCAATCCATGTTGCAGACAATCCCTTCTGCAACATGGGTTGCTGATTCTCCACTCTTCTTAGCAGACGTGTTCAGGTCATTTAAAAACTCTGTCACCAGGGTTAGGAAAATGAGAATTCAATTGGCAGTTAGGGGAATACATCACATATTGGTCCCATATAGTGTACACAGACATTTTTAAGGTACATCAGAAACAGTGTTTGATCTTCAGTTTATCTTTTGCCACACTAAAGGCAGAAAATCTGTGCCAGATTAAATTCAATTTTCAGGAATCCAAAACATAAGGTGACCAACATGCAGAGCTTTCATAAGTACATAAGTAATGCCATACTGGGAAAAGACCAAGGGTCCATCGAGCCCAGCATCCTGTCCACGACAGCGGCCAAGGGCACCTGGCAAGCTTCCCAAATATACAAACATTCTATACATGTTGTTCCTGGATTTGTGGATTTTTCCCAAGTCCATTTAGTAGCGGTTTATGGACTTGTCCTTTAGGAAACCGTCCAACCCCTTTTTAAACTCTGCTAAGCTAACCGCCTTCACCACTTTCTCCGGCAACGAATTCCAGAGTTTAATTATATGTTGGGTGAAGAAAAATTTTCTCCGATTTGTTTTAAATTTACTACACTGTAGTTTCATAGCATGCCCCCTAGTCCTAGTATTTTTGGAAAGCGTGAACAGACGCTTCACATCCACCTGTTCCACTCCACTCATTATTTTATATACCTCTATCATGTCTCCCCTCAGCCGTCTCTTCTCCAAGCTGAATAGCCCTAGCCTCCTTAGTCTTTCTTCATAGGGAAGTCGTCCCATCCCCGCTATCATTTTAGTTGCCCTTCGCTGCACCTTTTCCAATTCTACTATATCTTTCTTGAGATGCGGCGACCAGAATTGAACACAATACTCAAGGTGCGGTCGCACCATGGAGCGATACAACGGCATTAAAACATCCTCACATCTGTTTTCCATACCTTTCCTAATAATACCCAACATTCTATTCGCTTTCCTAGCCGAAGCAGCACACGGAGCAGAAGGTTTCAGTGTATTATCGACGACGACACCCAGATCCCTTTCTTGGTCCGTAACTCCTAACGTGGAACCTTGCATGACGTAGCTATAATTCGGATTCTTTTTTCCCACATGCATCACCTTGCACTTGCTCACATTAAACGTCATCTGCCATTTAGCCTCCCAGTCTCGTAAGGTCCTCTTGTAATTTTTCACAATCCTGTCATGATTTAACAACTTTGAATAACTTTGTATCATCAGCAAATTTAATTACCTCACTAGTTACTCCCATCTCTAAATCATTTATAAATATATTAAAAAGCAGCAGTCCTAGCACAGACCCCTGAGGAACCCCACTAACTACCCTTCTCCATTGTGAATACTGCCCATTTAACCCCACTCTGTTTCTTTTCGGTATGGTTTAATACCAGAACATTTTAGATATTTAGTAGTTTTTCTTAGAGACTTTTTGTGGAGAGAAGCAAGACCCAACTGTATTCTGCTGCGATAGAAAAAAAATTAGTTACTGAAAAATATGTATATCCTAAATTACCTATAAAATTTAAGTGGGTTACATACAGTCAAGCATGTGGCCATGATGAATTCTCCAGCATGACGCATTAGCAATCCATAAAAATCTTGTGGTATGGTTCCCTGAGTAAGAATACCGAAACGGGACCGTTGGAATCAACATGCAAGCTGGTGCTTCTAAGATAAGTGTATTTGTGTACTCTATGAAAGATTGCTATTTGAAGCAAACAGTGCATTGACTGACTAAAGAGTAACAGAAAAATAAAAAATTTAAAATATTACAAAATTAAAAAATTGATGGGGGTTTTTTAGTCGAAGATTTTTTTTTTTGCGGGCAACTGATTGTTTTAAGGTGTTGCCGCAACTGTTGAGACTTTCCCCCTTATTTTCAATATAGACACTTACAGTACTGCTAGTTTGGGTTGTTGAGATGCATAAGGTGCCACGTGGGAATACCTACAGTGGTGGAAATAAGTATTTGATCCCTTGCTGATTTTGTAAGTTTGCCCACTGACAAAGACATGAGCAGCCCATAATTGAAGGGTAGGTTATTGGTAACAGTGAGAGAGAGCACATCACAAATTAAATCCGGAAAATCACATTGTGGAAAGTATATGAATTTATTTGCATTCTGCAGAGGGAAATAAGTATTTAATCCCTCTGGCAAACAAGACCTAATACTTGGTGGCAAAACCCTTGTTGGCAAGCACAGCGGTCAGACGTCTTCTGTAGTTGATGATGAGGTTTGCACACATGTCAGGAGGAATTTTGGTCCACTCCTCTTTGCAGATCATCTCTAAATCATTAAGAGTTCTGGGCTGTCGCTTGGCAACTCGCAGCTTCAGCTCCCTCCATAAGTTTTCAATGGGATTAAGGTCTGGTGACTGGCTAGGCCACTCCATGACCCTAATGTGCTTCTTCCTGAGCCACTCCTTTGTTGCCTTGGCTGTATGTTTTGGGTCATTGTCGTGCTGGAAGACCCAGCCACGACCCATGTTTAAGGCCCTGGCGGAGGGAAGGAGGTTGTCACTCAGAATTGTACGGTACATGGCCCCATCCATTCTCCCATTGATGCGGTGAAGTAGTCCTGTGCCCTTAGCAGAGAAACACCCCCAAAACATAACATTTCCACCTCCATGCTTGACAGTGGGGACGGTGTTCTTTGGGTCATAGGCAGCATTTCTCTTCCTCCAAACACGGCAAGTTGAGTTCATGCCAAAGAGCTCAATTTTTGTCTCATCTGACCACAGCACCTTCTCCCAATCACTCTCGGCATCATCCAGGTGTTCACTGGCAAACTTCAGACGGGCCGTCACATGTGCCTTCCGGAGCAGGGGGACCTTGCGGGCACTGCAGGATTGCAATCCGTTATGTCGTAATGTGTTACCAATGGTTTTCGTGGTGACAGTGGTCCCAGCTGCCTTGAGATCATTGACAAGTTCCCCCCTTGTAGTTGTAGGCTGATTTCTAACCTTCCTCATGATCAAGGATACCCCACGAGGTGAGATTTTGCGTGGAGCCCCAGATCTTTGTCGATTGACAGTCATTTTGTACTTCTTCCATTTTCTTACTATGGCACCAACAGTTGTCTCCTTCTCGCCCAGCGTCTTACTGATGGTTTTGTAGCCCATTCCAGCCTTGTGCAGGTGTATGATCTTGTCCCTGACATCCTTAGACAGCTCCTTGCTCTTGGCCATTTTGTAGAGGTTAGAGTCTGACTGATTCACTGAGTCTGTGGACAGGTGTCTTTCATACAGGTGACCATTGCCGACAGCTGTCTGTCATGCAGGTAACGAGTTGATTTGGAGCATCTACCTGGTCTGTAGGGGCCAGATCTCTTACTGGTTGGTGGGGGATCAAATACTTATTTCCCTCTGCAGAATGCAAATAAATTCATATACTTTCCACAATGTGATTTTCCGGATTTAATTTGTGATGTGCTATCTCTCACTGTTACCAATAACCTACCCTTCAATTATGGGCTGCTCATGTCTTTGTCAGTGGGCAAACTTACAAAATCAGCAAGGGATCAAATACTTATTTCCACCACTGTACACATGCTTACTAAATCTTCTAGCAGTTTCTGAGCTCGGGGAGAACAGACATGGTTTGGCACAGTCCAATGATGACATCCAGTTGTATGACTTTAATATCTTGTCTACAGAGAAAACCTGTTACAGATATGCAGCTTTGTTTTTCTTTGAGTTTTGTGAGGTTATTTTGTTGTGGCCAGTGTTAAATTTCAGGATGTGTTTTCATTCTATACCCAATTGCTGCTCTGTTTTTAAGGCCAATGAGCAAAAGCCAACTGCACAGCCACTCGGCTGCAAAGTTTATCCAGAAACATTAATGAAAACAAGGTCCGTGCTATTTCCAGCTGCTCTGATCACGGGAGCATTTGTAATATTTCAGGATTTTGAATATTTTCTGTACTACATAGAGCAGACAATGTACTAGCTCTGTTCTACATTTCTAGTGAATGAAGCTGAGAAGAGAACAGGAAAATGCACAAGGTTTCTGTCCCAATTTTTTTTTCTTTAGTTGAGCAGGGTAGAGCATAGGGTTATCTTTGTGCTTTATGAAATGACCATTTTTTATTTTGAACAGAATGTGAAATTTCACAAGCTAAACTTAATGATTCCCTTGAACTGAATGTGACTTGGATTTGTTTAGATCTGAAACCATATTGACAAACATTCTACTGAAATGCTGCTGTTTTCCTGTATTTGATTTGATACATGCAAGATTTGATTGGGGTGAGGAATATCTAATAGTTTTCCTGGATATTTCTGCCACTTTTGACACAATCCATCATGAAATTTTACTAAGTTGGTTTTGTTCTTTAGGGATTCAGGGAATGGTCTTAGAATGGTTTCGTTCTTTTATATCGAAATGTTCTTTTCAAGTCTGGGTGATAACTCATCTTGGATACCAATTACTATGGGTGTACCACAAGGGTTCGTTCTTTCGCCTGTTCTGTTTAATATTTAGTTGATTCCAGTTTGTTTGTGTTCTCTCTAGTATGGATGTACAATACTGGCTTTATGCTGATGATTTTTCAGGGTTTTTATTTCACAATAAAGTGTTCTGTCTCTGACACTGTCTTTTTTGAAGACGTGCTTGTAGAAGTTAGGATTCTGGTTTAGCATCAATAGGCTGAAGTTAAATGTAGGGAAAATGCAGATGATGATGTTGAATCATTCACATCCTGAGCATTGTCTTGGTGCATTCAGCTTTGCAGATACTGAGATTGTTTTTGCCATCAAATGTAAGTATCTTGGAGTTCTGTTAGACTCTAAGCTAACTTGCAAATTTCAAATAAAGAATGTTATTCGGAAAGCCTTCTTCAGGTTAAGATTAATACATTTGAAGAATTTATCTGAGGTAAATTTCCAGACAGTCTTTCAAGCTTTGTTGTTATCTCTTCTGGATTACTATAACTCATTGTACTTGAGTGTCTCTAAATTGATAATTCATTCTCTTCAAATTGTGCAAAATTCTGCTGCTAGGCTTCTAGAGGATTGTCGAAATCTGATCACATTACATCAGCTTTGAAGGATTTGCACTGGGTTTCTATGCTTTAGCGGATTAGGTTTAAGGTGTTGACTTTGATTTTTAAGGCCTTGACAATGATGCACCTCAGGCATTAGCTTCATCTTTAAGATTGTATCAGCGATCTCGTAGTTTACATTCTGCTGATAAACTTTTATTGGATGATATTTCCATTAAGTGTGTTAGACAGGAATGCTTCAGATTGAAGGCGCTGCCTTTGGAATTCTTTACCTGTGAACATACATATTCTAACTTTGATCCTTCAGTTTAGGGAACAGTTAGTCATTTCTTTTTGCCTGGTTTAGCTTAAGTATTAGACTTGCAGCCATAAGTTTCTAGTTATGGTAAGGAGAGTTCATTTGATTCTTTTTTTGTAGTTTTTATGCATTCTGCTATGCTTTTATGTCTTTTATCGTGTATGTTCTTGATGTACTCTGCCTAGGACTAATGGATAGTGCAGTTTAGAAATGTTTCAAATAATTAAATAATGCTTATTTGTAGATATTTCTAAGTTAAAGAAGGATAGATGCTTCCCCCACCCCCGTCCCTGCTTCTTATCAAAGACTGACAAGTGTTTTGTTTTGTGGGTTTTTTTGTTTGTTTTTTTGCTTTCTGTTCCTGTCATTTATAGCCTCTGGGTTTCCGGGATGTGCCAGTTCCAAGTCCACATTTGTCCTCTTCACAATCTCAGACAAACCCTCGTAAACGGCCTCGAGTAGAAGAGGATGAGCTGTAATTGAGCCTTTTATTTGTACTTTGCCTGGTAGGATGTTAACTTGATGGATTCAGAGGCTCAGCTGCTGGCTATTCATAAGACTCCTTGTCAAAAAACATTTCTTTACCCATATTGGACCTTTAACGTCAAACAAACAATACGGTCAGTAAAATGCTGCTGGTCAGCGAAAAAAGTTCTGTTACTGGACTGTAAATTGGAGTAGTTTTGTTTAAGACTTGATATTTAATTTATTGAAATTTTTTAAGTATTAGCAAATGAAAGAACAGCTGGATGGACCATGAATGACTTCGTAAAGATTAAAGATGTGAGTGCTGGATGATGGTTCCCTGTTTCCTGGGCTGTTCAGAAGAAGCGGCAGACACTCCTGGTCTCTGACAATACTTCTCTAGTTTCCACCATGCTGGAGGCTGGACTAACAGTAGTCATTAACTTAGAGCCCCTCCAGTTAGTGCTGTCGTATAAAAGCATTCCTGGAATCCAGGCCAAGGTATGATAGTAAACAAGCATGCAGGAAATTACTTCAGCTCTTTTCCAGTTTAGAAATGTGTTCCACAGGACGTATTGGTAAATGTGTTGACATGCCCTCTTCCATTCTCTGAGAGTATTCTCTTACTTGTTGCCCTTGGAACTTTCCTCATCAATTCAACATCAGGAGCACAACAGGTAAGGCACATAACTGTGAGAGATGTGATTATCAATGGATTTCTAGGTCTGTATTATTCTATATGTTTTAGATATAAGAGCCTCTTGCACTAAACAATAAAGACTTTGAATTGGTTAATGATCTTGTTTTGATCAACAGTTTGCTTTAAGGCTTTTATAAAATAGGCACCCTGACAGCACACAAATGTTTACCCAGGCATTTTATAAAATAGGTTCTCTCTCTGCTCTGGCCAAACTCTGCCACTGGAAATGTCTACACATGATCTTTAGGCACATGTGAATAGATGTACCCTTGTTTTTTTTTCTTTTTCTTTTTTTGTTCTTTTTAAGTAAACCTGGCTTTCTCCATAGAAAAGTTTTCAAAATTTGCTCCCTCAGATGGTGAAGACCCTTTGTGCTCTTACGAAATAACATGATGTCCTTCAGAATGGATCTTGTATGCTAGCCTTGGGATCGTCACCCATTAAGCAGGACTAGGCAGTCCCCTAGTGCAACAGCTTCTTGGGGGAGGGGGTTTGCACAAAAATAGTAACTGCAATGAAAACAAAACCATATGTCTTGACAACCACACAGACTCAAAGAACCAATAGCAAGGAGAGTGAGCAGTTTTTGAACCCCTTTACCCAGATAAATCTTGGAGGGATGTTATTGAGGTGATTATGATTGTTGGCAGGGGAAAGTAGTACTCAAGAAGCCTAAAAGTTAATTAGTGTGAGGGGGGGGGGAGACATGTCTGAAGACGTTTCTAAGGCATCTAATACCTTTGCACAATATCAGGACACCATGCCAATATTCTGAAGAGTGCTTTTATTATTGTGGCTGCAGCATAGTCACATTTATTGTCAACACATACTTAAAAACCAACAATCCAATAATATTTCTAACTACTAACACTTACTAATTTCAAATGTAAGATGTCTTCCCCTCCCCCATTTAGATACACAGCACCTGCACTCATAGCATACGATATAAGTGTGATATAGACTAACCATGCCAAGATCCAGATTTGTTTTTGCATCATCCCCATTGTCAACCAGTAATGATAATTGCCCTTCCCAGACCTGAGGCTTATATTCAAGTTTGCATCCCTGGTAAGCTGTAGACTGTTGGCATGAAACCATAGCTTGAAATCTTAAATTAGAATGCATGATACAGTGATATAACCACTTGAAAACAACTCCCTGGGTTTAAGGGATCGTCAATTTGTTTCTAGTAATACTTACACTTTATAGGTTAACGGTCAGAGAAACTATCTGCTATTATATTTCGCCCCCCTCTGACTTACATATGCGTCGTTTTCTTTCCAGTCTCAGCTGTTTATTCCTCTTCTACCAGCTGATTGATTAAAGCCACTTTTAAAATGACAGGTAGATTACGGTACTTCTGGGGCCACTGTGTCTAGCAGTGAACTACTAATGATGTCATTCCACCTGCTTAATCTGTGATCGAACCCAAGATATTCAACTAACTTATTTTTTTTAACATGACCTTTGAAAGAATCATTTATGTTTTGAATGATATTTTTAAATTTCCCCTTCTCATTTGCCAATATCTCACTGCTTGATATCCTGTACAATAAAAGCAATCAAATGGTGATTAATCCAGATCATAGCCATTATCATCACCCCTTCACTTGACAAGGGTGTTCTTTATTCAGAAGAAAGACTGAGGGCTCCTTTTGCTAAGGGTCACTAACAGATTTAGTGTGTACTAGATAAGAAGCCCATAAAGCTGAATAGCACTTAACACACACCTTAGTAAAAGGAGCCCTAAATCTAAAGTGTCCTTTGAGTTGAGTAAGACCTTGGACTACTGTCAGAACCTCCCCTGAGCAAGAGGCTCGGCCCAGGGCATACTCAAGGTGGAAACCAGGCAGGCTCAGGAACCAGAGGTAGAGCAGGAATTAGGCATGGAGCAGGAATCAGAAATACAGTGGGAGCCAACTATGGTGCAGAAATCGGGCATGAGACAGAACCAAGGGTAGAGCTGGGATCCAGTGTGAAGCAAGTAGAGATGAACTGAAGCAGCTCAAGGAGCTGAGATAGTAGTAGACACGGGTCAGGCTCACTGAAAGCTGTTTAACCAGCAAAGGTATGTTTAGCTGGATTTTTTTATATACTGCCACTGATAAAACACGCTTCCATATCATCAAGCTGATCAATCCATAGACTGGTGGGTTGTGTCCATCTACCAGCAGGTGGAGATAGAGAGCAAACTTTTGCCTCCCTATATGTGGTCATGTGCTGCCGGAAACTCCCCAGTATGTTCTCTATCTCAGCAGGTGGTGGTCACACACAGCAGCAGCTCTGGCTAGGCCTCCAAGCCTAATCCTTAGGTTTTGTTGAGGCCTGGGGTTGAGGGCTCATTTGAGCAAGTGCAAACCTGGTGGTGCCAGGTCCCTCCTTTTCTCCCCCCTCCCGCTGGCTCCGTTTAAAAAAAAAAAAAAAATTTTAAACGTCTTTAAAGGCGTTTAATTCGACGTTTCTTTAAACGTTCATTGCAGCTACTCACTGGGACACCAGTTCGTTACAGCTCGGAGCGGCAAGCAGGTAATTTTACCTTTTTATAGCGGGCAGGGGGTTCCCCGATTCTTCTCCTCGTGGCATATGGCGTCGGAGGGCGAGGGCGCAAAGGGTCGCTCCCCGGATCGCTGGAGCGCTTCTAGAGGGGATGCGGGGGTTTTACAACCTGATTCGCCCTTGATGGGTGACAGTTTAGTGACCGATGAATGTCCCGGTCGTTCCTCCGGCGTGGCGGTTTTTTCCCGCCATAAACGCCCATCCCCCGCTCCTCGCCTCCGCCATCTTGGCCGGCCACGCGGCTCGGACGGCTTCTTCGTGGGCCGCCCTTGAGGTTGGAGACATTAATGCCATGAACGCCCTTAATTTGGGCGACGGCACAAGCGGCTAAAGTTAAGCGCCGTTCTTCCCGCGCGGCTCCTTCGCGGAGTTTCGCGCCGGACGCCATTTTGGATGCGCAGCATGTCTCTCCCCCGCTATTGCGAGCGCCGGTTGAGAGTGCGTCTAGGGCTGTTGCCCAGGCTGCGGAAGTGCACAGTCTGGGGGGTTTCTCCCCCGAGTTTGTTTTGCTGCTGCATCAGGCTTTCCTCATGCAAAACGCTGCCCCTGCTCCCTCTTCTGATAAAGAGGTTGAGGTTCCCAGAGGTAAACGCCCTCGGGTTGATTTCCAGGCCTTGGAGGACTTTGTCTCCTCCGATGTAGATGAGGGCAGCGTGTCTGAGGTCTCCCAACGGTCCTTTGCGGATTCCTTGGAGGAGATAGATCCCCGCTCGGATGGAGCGGATGACCCCTCTGCAGCGCGGCTTTTTAGCCCAGAGGATTTGCCCAACCTGTTTTTACAGGCCATGGACACTTTGAAGATTTCCTCTCCGGAGGACGTCTCTCCCTCAGCCCCTGTTGGCTCTGCCATTATGCTGGGGACGAAGCGCCCGCCTAGATCCTTCCACGTGCATGATGCCATGCACACCTTAATTGCGGCTCAATGGGATGTCCCGGAAACGAGCCTTAAAGTGGCTAGGGCTATGTCCCGCCTCTATCCTTTGGCTGTGAGTGAACGTGAGGCCTATCTGTGGCCTACCGTGGATTCTTTAATCACTGCGGTGACTAAGAAAACGGCGTTGCCGGTGGAAGGTGGCACGGCCCTAAAGGACGCCCAAGACAGAAGATTGGAGGCGGCCTTAAGGTCGTCCTTTGAGGCAGCTGCTTTAAGTTTGCAGGCCTCAGTTTGCGGCTCCTATGTGGCCAGGGCGTGCCTGACTATGGTGCAGCGGGCTTCCCCCTCGGATCTTTCCTTGAGGGCTGATTGGCCAGCCCTGGAATCGGGCTTAGCCTATTTGGCAGACTTGCTGTATGATGTCTTGAGAGCCTCAGCTAAAGGCATGGCTCAGACAGTCTCTGCGCGGCGGTGGCTTTGGCTGAAACATTGGTCTGCTGACCACGCCTCTAAATCCCGCCTGGCTAGATTGCCTTTTAAAGGCAAGCTGCTCTTTGGGGTCGAGCTGGACAAAATCGTGACCGATCTCGGCACGTCTAAGGGCAAGAAATTACCAGAGGTCAGGGCTCGGGCTAGTACTCGTCCCGGTACCTCCAGAGGACGGTTGCTGGAAGCCCGTCGGTACCGCCCGGGCAAGTCGGGTTCCTCTGCCCCCTCTTCCTTCAAGAGGAATTTCTCCCCCAAGCAGCATTCCTTTCGCAGAGACCGCCGTCCCGGAGGTGCTCCCTCCGGTCCTCCCCCAGGGTCTCGTACCCAATGACGGGGCCTTGGTCCACGCCCCAGTGCAGATTGGAGGACGGCTGTCCTCGTTTCTGGGCGAGTGGACCACTATAACTTCAGACGCGTGGGTGCTGGAAGTCATCAGAGATGGCTACAAGCTAGAGTTCTGCCAACCCTTAAGAGACGGGTTTGTACTCTCTCCCTGCAAGTCTCCGGTCAAGCTGTGGCAGTGCAGCAGACCTTGGACAACCTGATCCGCCTGGGTGCGGTCGTTCCGGTGCCAAAAAATCAGATTGGCAAGGGACGTTACTCCATTTACTTTGTGGTTCCAAAGAAAGGAGGTTCTGTCCGGCCTATCCTCGACCTCAAAGGGGTCAATCGGGCCTGGAAAGTGAGGCACTTTCGCATGGAGACTCTCCGCTCTGTTATAGCGGCAGTGAAGGCAGGAGAGTTCTTGGCTTCCTTGGACATCAAGGAAGCGTACCTGCATATTCCCATCTGGCCTCCTCTCCAACGCTTTCTGCGTTTTACAGTCCTGAGACGACACTTCCAGTTCAGAGCCCTCCCTTTCGGGTTGGCTACTGCTCCGCGGACCTTTTCCAAAGTAATGGGGGTCATAGCGGCCTTCCTGCTAAAGGAAGGAGTACAAGTCCATCCTTATCTGGACGACTGGTTGATCCGAGCCCCCTCTTATGCAGAGTGCGGCAAAGCTATGGACCGGGTAGTTGCTCTTGTGAGCTCCCTGGGATGGATCATCAACTGGAAGAAGAGCCAGCTGCGCCCGACTCAGTCCCTGGAGTATCTGGGAGTTCGATTCGACACCCAAGTGGGCAGAGTGTTCCTGCCAGACAATCGGATTGTCAAGCTTCAGGCTCAGGTGGACTAGTTCCTAGTAGCCTCTCCTATTCGGGCTTGGGACTACGTGCAGCTGTTGGGCTCTATGACGGCCACGATGGAAGTAGTGCCCTGGGCCAGGGCTCATATGAGACCACTACAGCTATCTCTGCTGCTGCGCTGGACTCCGATGTCGGAGGATTATGCTGTGCGCCTTCCCGTGGACCCAGCAGTGCGCAAGGCGCTGAGCTGGTGGACGCAGACAGACAAGTTGTCTGCAGGATTGCCTCTGGTGACCCCGGAGTGGATTGTCGTCACGACAGACGCCTCTTTGATGGGCTGGGGAGCCCACTGCTTGGGAAGGACAGCGCAGGGGCTCTAGTCTCCTGCAGAGGCAAGTGGTCTATCAACCTCCTGGAACTCAGAGCCATTCGGTTGGTGTTATTGGAGTTCATCCCGGTACTGGTGTTGTAGCCTGTACGGGTCCTGTCGGACAATGCCACGGCTGTGGCCTATATCAACCGCCAGGGAGGTACCAAGAGCGCCCCTCTAGCCAAGGAGGCTATGAGTCTTTGCCAGTGGGCGGAAGCGAACCTGGAGCAGCTTTCAGCGGCCCACATTGCCGGAGTCATGAATGTCAAGGCGGACTTTCTCAGTCGCCATACCTTGGAGCCCGGAGAGTGGCAACTATCTGCTCAGGCGTTCTTGGACATCATGAAGCGCTGGGGCCAGCCGAGCCTAGATCTGATGGCGTCATCGGCCAATTGCCAAGTGCCGCGCTTTTTCAGCAGAGGACGGGACCCTCGATCCCTGGGAGTAGATGCTCTTCTCCAACAGTGGCCGACACAAGAGCTCCTCTGTGTTCCCGCCCTGGCCCATGTTGGGCAGGGTGCTAGACCGGGTGGCAAAGCATCCCGGCAGGGTAATCCTGGTGGGTCCGGATTGGCCCAGACGTCCCTGGTATGCGGACTTGATCAGGCTCTCAGTCGACGATCCTCTGCGGCTGTCAGTGGAGCAGGGCCGGTTACATCAGGGTCCCGTGGTGATGGAGGATCCCTCTCCCTTTGGTCTTACGGCCTGGCTATTGAGCGGCAGCGTCTGAGGAAGAAGGGCTTCTCAGACAAGGTCATCGCCACTATGCTGAGAGCGAGGAAACGCTCTACTTCTACTGCTTACGCCAGGGTTTGGCGTATCTTTGCAGCATGGTGTGAAGCAGGCTCACTTTCTCCCTTCACTGCTCCAATTTCTTCAGTGTTGGCGTTCCTGCAAGAAGGTCTGGAGAAAGGCCTGTCGCTCAGTTCCCTTAAAGTCCAGGTAGCGGCTCTGGCTTGCTTCAGGGGCCGCCTGAAGGGTGCTTCCCTGGCTTCGCAGCCAGATGTGGTGCGCTTTCTCAAGGGAGTTAATCACCTGCGCCCTCCTCTGCACTCAGTGGTGCCTGCGTGGAATCTCAACCTGGTGCTAAGAGCATTGCAGAAGCCGCCTTTTGAACCCTTGTCGAGGGCATCTCTGAAAGACCTGACATTGAAAGCAGTCTTTTTGGTGGCTATCACTTCAGCCAGAAGAGTTTCCGAGCTCCAGGCGCTCTCATGTCGAGAGCCTTTTCTGCAGTTCACTGAGGCAGGAGTGACTATTCGCACAGTGCCTTCCTTCCTGCTCAAGATTGTTTCTCGCTTCCATGTGAATCAGCAGCTCTGTCTCCCTTCCTTTCGTAGGGAGGACTACCCAGAGGAGTACTCTGCTCTTAAATATCTGGATGTGAGACGAGTCATCTTCAGATACTTGGAAGTGACCAATGATTTCCGGAAATCGGATCATCTGTTTGTCCTGTTTGCAGGTCCTCGTAAGGGTCTGCAGGCTGCTAAGCCTACAGTGGCAAGATGGGTCAAGGAAGCCATTGCAGCGGCTTATGTGGCCGCGGGGAAGGTGCCGCCTATCCAGCTGAAGGCTCACTCCACGAGAGCTCAGGCGGCCTCGATGGCAGAGGCCGGATCCGTCTCCTTGGAAGAGATATGCAAGGCGGCAACTTGGGCTTCGGCTCATACATTCTCCAAGCATTACCGTTTGACTGTGGCTGCACGGGCGGAGGCCCGGTTTGGAGCTTCAGTGTTGAGGTCAGGGATTTCAATGTCCCGCCCTGGGTGAGTACTGCTTCGGTACATCCCACCAGTCTATGGATTGATCAGCTTGATGATATGGAAGGTAAAATTATGTATAATCATACCTGATAATTTTCTTTCCATTAATCATAGCTGATCAATCCATAGCCCCTCCCAGATATCTGTTCTGTTTTTATTCTGGTTGCATTTCAGGTTCAAGTTTAGTCTTCAGTTATTTCAGAAAGACTTCGTGTTCAAGTTCTTTCACTTGGATTCTTCAAGAGTTGAGACGAGTTTGTGTTACAGTGAGCTGCTGCATTCCTCTCCCCTCCGTTTTACGGGGCTGGATTGAGACATAAATTCTGCCGGCACTCCCTCCCGCTTCGTGCGGCTGTAGGGCAGCTTTGTACCCCTCCCGCTTCGGCGGTGTTAGGGTCAGTCAGCTCCTCCCGCGGTTGCGGTTGCAGGATAAGCCAGATCCCCCCGCATCGGCGGGTGTGGTGTCCCTCCCCCGCTCCGCGGGGATGAGCTGGACGGATTCCCCTCCCCCACTTGTGTGGGGATGAGCTGGGTTAATTCCCCTCCCCCGTTTCGGCGGTGGTGAGCTGGGCAGAGTGTCCCTTCGTGGGTGTAATTCTCTAAGTGCTGAGTCCTGCGGATGGAGCTTTGATATCGACATACTGAGGAGTTTCCGGCAGCACATGACCACATATAGGGAGGCAAAAGTTTGCTCTCTATCTCCACCTGCTGGTAGATGGACACAACCCACCAGTCTATGGATTGATCAGCTATGATTAATGGAAAGAAAATTATCAGGTATGATTATACATAATTTTACCTTCCTGCTGGTCCAGTGGGCTCCTTTTGGGAGGGGAGGGGGATTTTGCTCCTTGTCACACTTATAGAAACCAGTTGCTACTAAGCAGCTTCATGGCTCAGCTGCAAGTCTCCAGTCCTTAGCCCATGAGGGCACACATTCAGCTTCTGGAAAACTCTTACAACTGTTTGGAGTAACCTAAGCATCAACATATAATTTTTTTTTTTTTTAAATCACTAACCACAGTTCCGCATTCCGAATGTAAAATCTACACTAGTCAAACAACTACTTAGGTCTACTTTTAAGTGGAACTAATGAAAACTAATTCCATACGTTCTGGGTCTCCCTAGTCCTTGCAATTATCCAGGTTGACATGCCTCTTTGAAAATGAGGATAATGTGTTTTAATGTGGCTGGATTCAACTTCAGTGGCATTGTGCAAATTAGGATGCTAACTAGCAATGACTAAAAGTGTCAAGGGAGTCTGCTTGATTTGGGTGCCAGTTTTCTAATGCATGCAGCACTTATGAGAAACTCTCAACTGCTGGTTATTCTGCATGTAATAACAACTTGTACTGAAGTGCCATTATGATACCTGTCTGGTTCTGACAGTGCTGGGGAAAAATTGTTGACCTTGTGCTGTGCCCCTGTTCAGCAAAAAAAAGACTGCTTATAAATGTCGTACCATCAAAAATAAAATTGGCGCTTCTACCCCACTGCTGCTATTTTCTTTTCCTGCTGTAAAAAAAAAAAAAAATTTAAAAAAAACAAATCCACTTTGATGCAACTCTGGGTAGCATCAATTCATGAACAGCAACAACGATTGCAGCTGTAGATGCTAACAGGAGAGCGGGAAACTGTGGTTCACACTGCATTTAAGTTTAGACTTCAACATCCAGTGGTATTCCAACTCCTAACAACATTCATAGCAGAACTTGGAACGTATCGGTTTCCTGGAACTGAAGATAGGGCCAGTAAACTGGCTTTGTTCTACCATGGAAATCCCTTAAAACACGTGGAGGTAGATTCAGTAAATGGTGCTCAAAAATCAGCACCTGTTGTGTATGCCAGCATCCAACTCATGGCAGCCGTGCTCGTAAATGGAGCCAAAACACTACACCCAAATTTTTGAACTGCCCCTAACCCACCCATGCCTCTTCCCATGGCCATGCGCTATTTTGAGTTGCATGCTGTGAGATTTAGATGCCCAATGTTATTGACTAGCAGAGTAAGTTGCAAGGACTTTTGCTCTATTCCTCATTTTTCTTTTAATATACATTATGTTCTGGAACTCTCTGCACAGGCATATACATGTCTCTTTCGATATAAATAAGAATCCATAGGTTAATTTTTTCCAGTGGAAAAGATTCTTGTTCAATATATTAGAGGTACCATTTATTAGAGATCACCTTTTTTGAGTAAAATCATCTCCCCTCTTATTTGCATACATCCCTTTTCTTTTTATTAAGGGTACTCATTCTGTGTACATCTTTTGTAATATTCTTATGTTCCTGCTTGTTTATCCCATCATTTGTTGTTAATGTATTGAGATTTTTATTATGAGTATCTTATAGACACTTATTGATTGATTTTGAAATACTTAATTTCTGAAGATTGAGATCCTTTTATTTAAAAGGTCATTACATCTCTTTGTCCTGCCTTTCAATTGATTATGCCACCTATATATGTATTTAAATTATTCATGCACTAAAACAATTTTTTGTCATGCATTTTCTGAAACTACTGTTTTTTATTTATGCACTGTTGGGGCAAGTATAATTATTTGATTTTACTTTATCTTCAGTGATTTAGTTGTTCATATTTTTACAATTATATTTGTACTTTATTTTTAACTAGTTGTGTTGTACTATTTTTATGTATGTATTGTATTCATATTTTTGCAATTATATTTGTACTTTATTTTTAACCATTTAGTTGTGTCATTGTACTAATTTATTTAATTATTTATTATATTATTCATTGAATATATATTTGGTTTTAGATTCCTGAGGCAGGCCTTTTGGACTGCAACACACAGTTGTGTTAGAGTCTTTGATCAATAAATCTTCTTGAGCATAAGATTGTCCTTTTTCATCTTTGGAGTCTGTGGTCTTTTTCCCACTATCTCCCTCTCCTGTTTGTGTATTCCCGTAGGATCTTGAGTTCTTAGCTTTTTGTGGATTTTTGTTGGACCACCCATGCCTCTCCTGTGGCCATGCATTATTTTGAGTTGCAAACTGAGATTTAGGTGCCAAATGTTATAGAATAGCGTGCAGACAGATGTGCACACAAATCCTAATTATTGTCAATTAACATTGACTCATAGCTAACAGCTCATTAACTAATTAGCTTACGCATAAGTATTGCCATACTGGGAAGGACCAAAGGTCAATCGAGCCCAGCATCCTGTTTCCAACAATGGCCAATCCAGGTCACAAATACCTGGCAAGATCCCAAAAATATACAAAACATTTTATAGTGCTTATCCCATGCATCTTGGATCTGATGTTTGTTAAAACCTGGGGCCTTACCTTGGATCTTTGCTTTCAGAGCCCAAGATATGTTTGAGAAAATAAACACACAACACAGGTTACAAGTATAAAATAATAGCTCAGGTTTTAGGACAGACCATCATGTATCTGCAAACCCACCTGCTTTACTAGACTGGCTTCTAATCCCTATTTCAGTTGAGCTGTTTTTATTAGCAATTTTCAGGATACACATTCCCATGATAAGATAATTGGCAAACAACACACTTTTACTTTCTTGCCCACATCTATCCTCCTTTGGCTTAGCTACACACACTTTGCTCAGTTGCCTTCATGACTTAGGTTTCAGGCCGTTGCTAGTACATTTATTATCCTCAGCCAAATATTCACAGCTAATATCCTTCAAGACTACTCTTTTTGGCTTCAGCAAAACTTAACAATGCCTCTTCATTCTATGCCTAACACAGACTTTTTCCTTTCTCCCTCATACGCTACCGGATCCCAACTCTCCAGTTATCCCTGGTCCCCTCCAGAGCCCTTACAACAGATTCATACCCAAATGTGGGCAACCTTAATAGGATCCGGGGGATGGTCCTTAATTCCAGATGAATTCACCCACAAACATTCATCTTGATCCTCTCATTGCTCCAGGCCTATCTGCTTTTCACACCATAAGTCACTTCACCCTATAAGTAAATCTGTCTCGTTAATAAACCATGCCCCCTCTTCATACCTTTCTGGGACAGAAATCAAACTGAATATATTCTTTTATCAGAGACTTCTGTTTTCCCTCTCCCCCTTGGCTCGCATCCCCCAATATATTCATCTTGGTTCAAAGAAATGTAACCAGGGCTCTGAATCCTTCAGTGAGAAGACAGAGTGGCTACTGTTGTGATGTTGGGGTACTGACTGAATAGGAAAATATCAATAGGAATCTCATTTTCTGTGTTTGTGCAACTCTGCTACAACTGTGACTATATGGTTCTTGTAACTGTCTGGGCAGTGCTGCATCCAAGTTTGCTTTTTAGCCATCTTGCTGTGACTTTCTTCAGAGTGATGCTATGTGGTTCTCGATCCATATTCGTTAATGTCTGTCCAATCACAATTAAACTTTTTAAGGCAGGAAAAATCTATGTTCAATCAATTTCAAACTCTTGAAGGTGGGAAAAGTAGGTGCTCTCTGCCCAGTCAAGAACCACTACAGAAAAACTGACACACAAACCTACCACACTGCATCCCCCTGTAGAAAACACAGCAGCATGGCTGAAATTTTGGTCAAACAGACATCGGCAAGACCCAAGACACCAGCTATGGCCGCATGAGAGAACCAATTGCTATGCGCTCTTAATGATAGTTTTGTATCTGATAGAACTCATACTGATTAGCAGAGGAAAAATAAAATTTCATTTACAGACAGCATCAGTTTCAAGACATAAGGGAAGATCACAGTCATCAGGCACGTATAAAATAGCTAGAAACTGCGTAGAGATAATGAGGATTACAGAAAGTTCATTGCCACATAGCAAGCAGTGGAGATGCTTTTTGCATCTATTTCTGTGACATCTTTGCTCAGTTGTCCTCATACGTTTCTGCCTTAGGGTAGGACATGTATTATAAACATCAGTTAATGGTTGTGAAGCCTCATTTTTTTAAAAATTAACATATATGCGAGGACAGAGGCAGCCATGGTTCCAGATGGAAGCTGGCAGCATCATTTTACAAAAGTAGTGGTGTATATACACCCCCCCCCCCCCCCCCAACAACAATATCGAAAAGAAAAACATAGGGAAGGTGACATCTATATGTAGCTATTTAAAGATACTATACAGCTACAGAGGAAGGGTGGCCATGAACAAGGGGTATGGAAACGCATGCAGGCTCGTAGAAGGTGGAAATACATGTAAATTAGAGTACAACTATGATCTACACATGGCAGCAGAGGGGAGAGTAATTTCTATGATGCAAAGAGCAGCCTCCTGGCACACTGGTACTCTGCCTGTGAGCGCACATTGTTCCACCTGGGAGACAGGATGGGCTATGCTGCAGACAAGAAGGTCTGGGAAACAATCTGGATGATGGTAGCCAAGTAAGCACCAACATGCCACCATGCCCCTTTACTAACTCCTGCCAGATACCCATAGAGCAGAGGGATACTACCTATGGGAATGGCACGTAGGTGCCGAACTGCCAGAAATATTCTGCTATTATTTATTAGATTGTGCCATAGTGATTCTGGATACTGAACATCTCAAGGTACTAATGCAATACATGAACACTTTATGTTCAAAGAACCATAAAACCATAGATTGAGGCCACATGTATACAACAGCCACAATAAATCTGGCATGGATACCTAAACATGCAAGGCATACAGACAACCCTCCCACACCCCACAAAAAAAGATTGTGCTGCATGCCACAGTCATTACTATGGCTGGACAATGTAATGTACACTGTACTCATCATCATACAGAGTAATATTAAAATATAGGGATAATATACAATGAACTACATCCAAATGGCTAAGGATTAAACAATGGCCAAGTGTTTAATTGATGATTGGTTGAACCCAATAAGGTTTAATTTTGACAGGAGATGGCATTGTGACATGGTTGAAGTCTTAGTCACCATCTTGATACACTCAAAGCAAACTATTGGTCCACACCAAACCACACACAGGCAGTCCTCATTTCTAATCAGTGTTTGCTATTGTTTTGGGTGACTCAATGTGGTGGCAAGCTCTGCCTACTGGCTTCAGGCCAGATAATGGGCCAAGCACACTCCTTCCATCTCATGTCAAACCTCCTTGGTTGAGCTCACTAAGCTTAAAATAAATTGATAGAAATGATTAGAATGGAGAGACTGCTTAACTGGATCCCAGTGTTAATGGAGGGATATAAAGAAATATGGGAAGACCAGTTTGGGAAGTATTACCACCTAGAGCACATAGTCTACTATTAAATAGATAATATGTAGAATTTATGGCTAATATGAGTGGTATGAGGAGTGGGGTATGTGGGAATCTGAGTAGATACAAGTTTGAGAACTCCAGCAAAGAACAAACATGAGTAAGCTTGTTCCATATTTTGCTTTGCTTGGGGAGGGTAGGGAAGCATGAGGGTTCTCCACAGTGTGGTGTGAAAAGAATAAATCATGTCTAGGGATTGCTGCGCACATCACGAATAGGTCCCTGAGTTCACACACCTTTTATCTGTGGTAATGAAACTGTCAGACTAGGAGAGAACTATGATAGATAAAGATACATTTACAAAGCAATACAGACTAGCCTATCTGGACACAGACAACAATCCGGCAATTCAACCTAGTAGATGATTATTTATTTATTAGGATTTATTTACCACCTCTTTGAAGGAATTCACTTAAGTCGGTGTGCAGTAAGAATAGATCAAACATGAGCAGTAGGCAATTAGAGCAGTACAAATATTCAAACAACAATACAAAGTATGGCATGGTATACTACTTGCAATGACAACACAATATGTACTAGAAAATTATAGTTGGTGGTGAGGGGTAAGGCAAAGTTGTAACATATAGATGAGTAAGAAAGTAGGAAGAATTAGAAAGTAAGGTGATTGATTTGAAGAAAGTTGCACGTGAGTTCAGAGAGATGGTTAAATATTATCTCAGCTAGGGAGGGAGTGGATAAACATGTCCCACTGCAGTATGTGCAGCCCGAGTCAATCCTTGTGTGTGTGAGTGAGACAAGTTAGTTACGTCTTCCATTAAAGGCTTGGTTGAAGAGCCAAGCTTTCACCTGCTTCCTGAAGTAGAGGTATTCTTCTGTTAAGCTGAGCCTTTCAGGCAATGCATTCCAGAGCGTGAGGGCTACTCCGGAGAAGGCTCACTTGCGGGTATCACATCGTGTAATGTCTTTTGGAGAGGGTGTAGTTAGTGAAAGTCCTTAGGAGGACCTTAGTGTCCTTGGTGGTGTGTGGAGGATCATCCTATTCTTCAGATACTCTGGGCCATTTCCTTTCAGGGCCTTGAAGATCAGACTTTTAAATTTAGCCCTATATTGTACTGGTAGCCAATGAAGTTTTTGCAAAAATGGTGTGATGTGGTCATGTCGCTTGCAACCTTCTATGAGTCTTGCTGCTGCATTCTGAATCAACTGGAGCTGGTGCAGTTCCTTTGTAGTCTGACCATTGTATAATGCATTGCAGTAATCCAGTCTTGATGTTGCCATGGCATGCACAACTGGGATAAGATTTACCTTCTCGTTGTAAGGAGAGAGGCAGCATAGGTGTCGCAAATAGTAGAAGCAGCTCTTGAACGTTGCTTGGATTTGGGGAATCAGAGTAAGTGTTGAATCTAACTGTATTCCAAGGTTCCTGATTTGTGATTTGAGGGGGTGTTCATACTTCCTAAAAGGGATTTTGATGTCGGGTATGTATCCATTTGTGTTAGGGACCCAGAGAAGCTCAGTTTTACTTGGGTTCAGGCAAAATTTGTTGTGTTTAGCCCATTCTTGAATTGATGTTAGACAAGTGATCAGTTTATTCAAGGCTGTAGGTAAGTCAGGTTCAATGGGTATGAGTAGCTGCACATCATCCACATAGATGTAGAACTGAGTGTCAATTGACCGAATCAGCTCAGCTAGTGGCTTGAGGTAGATATTGAACAGAATAGGTGACAGTATCGATCCTTGTGATGATGGCAGATAAAGACCTGTACGGTCCACCCAGTCTGCCCAACATGATAAACTTGTAGCATAAGATATAACTGTAGAAGTCTGCCCAGCACTGTCCTTGTTCTAAAACGTCTGAAGTTGTTATTGAAGTCCCATGCCACCCCATCCATATCTGTCCAGCCACAATTAGGGCACAGACCATAGAAGTCTGCCCAGCAATGGCTTTGCTTCACAATTACTGGTGTTGCTATCGCTGCTAAGCTTCTATGGATCCATTCCTTCTAAACAGAATTCCTTTGTGTTTATCCCACACATTTTTGAATTTTGTTACTGTTTTCATCTCCACCACCTCCTGCGGGAGGGAGGGCATTCCAGGTATCTACTACCCTCTCCTTGGAAAAAGTATTTCCTGACATTATTCCTGAGTCAGCCCCTCTGCAACCTCAATTCATGTTCTCTAGTTCTACCACCTTCCCATCTCTGGAAAAGGTTTGTTTGTAGTTGAACATCTGTACCATATCACCCGTTTCTCCTTTCCTCCAAGCTATACATGTTCAGGCCATCAAGTCTACTACTAATAATCATTTCTATATTGCTACTAGATGTATGCAGTGCTGTACACATTCTATGCAGGTACTTTCTCTGTCAGGGCAATAGAGGGTTAAGTGACTTGCCCAAGGTCACAAGGACCTGCAGTGAGAATTCCCCAGGTTACCAGGATCAAAGCATGTTGCACTAACCAATAGGCCACTTCTCCATACCATTTTTTTGTCACTTGTCTCTGAAACATTTCAAGTCTTTTTACATCCTTAGCCAGATATGGTCTCCAAAACAACATAATACTCAAAGTGTGGCCTCACCAATGACTTCTACAGGGGCATCAAAACAGTACCAAGATCTCCTCCACCAAAGACAAGTGCGGTCAGCAATTGTGCATAAATTCATGCTGATGTATATGCCACCATTTAGATGTTCCACTCTTGATGTGCATCAGCTTTGTGGAATACATTATACGTGTATAGACCTCAATACCACCCATGCCACATCCCTAACACATATCATCTAAATGTGGATATCTCAATGGGGTTAGCGCATCCTTGTGTAGATTGCAGTCATTCTGAAATCACCATTTCCACATGGATGTCACTGTCACAAGTTCATACCAGCATTTCCATGTGGAAATGGCACATAGGGCTTCTTTAAAAAGGGCCTTAATGTTGTAATTAACATGTATAATGGAATCCATCCATACTATTTTAGATGTGAACTTCATAGAGATTTTATGAAAGTTTTTAAGGACCATATAGTACACTAATAGCTTTGCTATCTTTTATCTTGGGGAGCAATACCAATCTGTGAAGGCCATGATAAATTCCATTACAAATGAGACCTTTTGTGTTTCTGGGTGTGACTGCGTCTTCATTTCCAGACTACAAGCTATTTGAACGTTTTCTTCCATATTCAGTACTGAATGATAATGTAATGGAAAGCTCAGGATGTTTCCTAAGTGATATCCTCGCACATTAGGGATATTATCTAACGACATTAGCTGTAGAAAGACCATGACTTGGGATTTGTCTCCCGAGTGTAAGGATTTAAACCTGTAAACTGGACAAGTAATACCAAAACCTCATTGCACTACATGAAGATTTAATCCTTACAAAAAGGTTTTTTTTATCACTGAAGGATCTTTTAGCCTCTAAAAGACCTTCATTATTTCTATCATATGAAATAATAAAGGAGTACTGAGAATTTATTATTTTGTCTTATAGCTACTGGCCTTGTACAGGTTTCAGTGAGATACCACCTTGAGTACTGTGTCTGGTTCTCTCACAGAATATCCTTTAAGCTTCTGTCAGTCCACAAAATACGCACCTCTCGTATCCCATTATACCTCTCTTGTTTGTTGATCCTGTACACTTCAACTAGAACCCTATGCTTAACTCAGATCTACTTGTCATACCCTGTTTTTGAAATATCTGCTTTGACTCTATAGGCTCATAAATATTTAGTGTAACAGTGCTTACCTTCTGGAATGTACATCCCTTATCTATTTGCTTGGTAGAATCCCATATTAGATCCAAGTAAAGTCTTAAGACCTTGTTGTTTAGGGATGCTTTTGACCTATGATCCACCATCTTGCTGCCTGCTGGACAGCTGAGCCTAGGGATTAGCAACTCGATCTGCTCTCCTCTCTTTCCTGTTTTTAGATGTATTTCTTTTCATATCTCTAGTGTGATTTGATGTACTATGGTAAACTTCCCAGAAAAGCCTCTCATTGGGCAGTATATCAAGCCTAACAAATTTGAAACTTAGGACCCCCTTGTGCAAAAAAAGCCAGTGAGAAGGTTGAGGCAATTCAAAAGAATTCTACAAATGTGGCATGTGTCCTGGCCCTTATATTGCAAGATCTCTGGAGTTTAAAGTTGTGTTCTTTAGTAGAAAGGAGAGAATAAGGAGAGGTGATTAAACTGTGCTAGATATTTAAATGTTTGTAACGTTTTCAGTAGAATGTGAAAGTCAATGACAAGGGATCATTGTGTGGAGGTGGAGGTTGAAAAATAATTTACATTGAGAGATAGACACCTTGAACCAACTTTCAGCAGAGTTAATAGTGGGAGGGAGCAACTTAGTCCTTGAGGGCTGCAAGTGTGATATGGTTGTTGCTATTAAAGGTGGAATATAAAATGTAATAAATCAACCCATTCAGGTTTTCAGGATTTACGCATTGACTATTGCATCCATTTGCATAGTATAGATGCAATGTATGCAAATAGTTCTCATGCATATTCAATATGAAATTTCTGAAAATCTATTTGAGAAATTAGTTTGCCAATCTCTGAGATACAGGAACCAAAACAGTGGCAGACACAGAAGAACCTTCCTGGCAGGGTAGAGGAAAAGACCACAGATCAAATAAAATCTGCTGCAGAAAAATAGGCAAGCAGAGTGGGTGAACCAAGAAATTCTTAGCTGCTAGCTGCTTTTTTCATCTATCTCTGTTCCAGTGAGGTTATGAATGCATCCCAGGGAAGTATGCAATTATGTGCATGCATGATTTCCTGCATAATTCATGAAGGGTGCACATAATCATGTAATTCCATATAACTTACCAAGAGATCACCACCCCAGGATGAAGGAATAATACTGCTTGTGAAGTGGCTCACAAGCAGCATTATTCATTTACCACAGGAGTCGACAACTTGTAGTACTGAGATACCACAGGTTGGAGAGTCCTGTGATAAATGAATGACGCTACTTGCAAGCCATCTCGCAAGCAACGTTATTCTGTTGGCCCGGGGTGGTAATTTCAAGGTGGTGTAAGCAGGATTACATGATTAAGCATACCTTCACCTGCCTTTTACTGCATCTTGATAACTTCCCCCTTGGTCTTTATCTTTTATCACCACTTCATGTTTTTAGTGTATATGTTCTCTACACATTTAGTATCTCTCTGTACTGTCTCTGCTAATCTGTGTTTTCTAAATATGGTACAGGTATAATGAACACCTGCTCCACCATTGAGCGGTATAATGGAATCCGGTGGTTCACTATATTTCCAGAATTCCTTAGGAAGCGTACCCACTACAGTAACAAACGCACTCAGTCTATATGCTTCTTCAGTAATCACTGCTTTTCTTCAGCCTACACTGAGTTGACCACAAAGATAAGGTACACACTGATGTGAGATTTTTAACACTTTCACTCTTTCAGGGTTAAGTTCACAGACTACCATATTTGTACTACCACTACATAGTTATAGAATACTCCTATATGTACATACTTAACAGACATCCCAAATCATATCTATTCAAATATGCATTTGACAGTTAAAAGTACTTATGCTTGACAGACACAGTCGAGGAGGCTCAATCCAGGCTGGATAGTGTAAATAATTCTCTACTTTCCACTCTCCTTGATTATGGTGTAATTTCCTATTCCAAATTTAAATAAACTTGGAAACTGTCCCCTCTAGTCAACAGACACTGAGGACAGATGAAAAGTAAAAAGGACACATTGATTCTGAAGTGAGGCCCCCTCTGTTTTTCTTCCCTTCCCTTACATTAAATAAAATTGACTGTCAAGTGTGTATTTCAAAATATAAAAGGAAGTACGGTGGAGGAGGTCAGGACCAGAGCCAGGGAAGGGAGAGTCAGGACTGGTGCAAACTTTGTTACCCAAATCCAAATGTACACATTGCTTAATTTGTGAATAAAAAGGAAGCTGGTATGTACATATATTTTCGAAAAAAATCGATTATTTAAAAAAAAATTAATTAAACATTACTAACCATAGTACTAATAAATTTGCAACACTTGGTTCATAATTAGGGACCAAACAACAGTATTGTTCTCAACTAACACATCGATATATAGTACTGCAGTCATTAACAAACATTGTTTCTTGCGATCACATCCTTCCAGTGCTGTTCTTTATAACTAGAAGGTGTGCTGATAGGGAGGCTCTCCAAGTATTTCAGATAACCTTTTCACCCAACTTATAAACACTTTAGCATGAATCCTGCAACATGTTGAAATTCTTCTATATGACACTGAAAATAATGGCAGATAAAGACTATACAGCCTATCCAGTCTGCCCATCTATATTTTATTTATTTTGTTTAAAACAAAACTTGTATTCTGCTTAATCCATGGTTCTTACCAGGCCAGCAATATAAAATATCTTGTTTCTGTATTCATCCGATCATATCACATGAGGAGATGGAATATCAAACAATTTCTTAGTTCCTGATCTTAAAGGCCAATTTGGTCAATAAATATGAAGTCTAATACTTGTTTTGTCAAGATCTTAAAAACCAAGCAAATGATTTAAAACGGGACCCTATACATGATAGGTAACTAGTGTAAACTTCTCAACACTGGAGTGATGTGTTCAAAATGATTTGTCCCTGTCAGAACCCTAGCTACTGAGTTTTGAGCTGTTTCTAATACTTTAATCTGGGTCTTTGAAAGTCCAAGTAATAACACATTAGTATAATCAAAACAAGCAGTAATTAAACTCTTCACAACAGTTCTAAAATTATTCTTAATCAATAAGTTCTTCAATCTTCTTACTAGTTGTAATTTAAAATAACTCTAATATTAATCTTCAACAAACGCTCTCTCATTGTCAGACCGTCATCAAGCACGACCCCCAAATCTCTCAATTTCCGAACAATAGGTATTGATTCATTATCATACTGAAAAATTGTTGGAATATCAGGTGACTCATAAGTTGTCAGCAATTAAATCTGAGTTTTATTAATATTCAATTTCAAACTGTTTGCAGACATCCAACAATTCACAGAGCACATGATTAATTTCAACTTATCAAATATATCTTGAACACTTTTCTCAAATGGAATTAAAAATTTATGTCGACTGCATACAGTCTGAATTGAATTCCAAAACAATTTAAACCTACAGCGAGGTATTAAAAAGAATAGGAGACAAGCATGATCCTTGTGGGACACCTGTTTCTAAGAACCTACATTTTGACATATCCTCGCCTTGTATAACACAAAAACCTCTATTTTCTAAGAAATTTTCAAACCATCTCAAAACTATACCACGTATTCCAATTGCGTGCAATCTGTTTATCAATATAGTACGATTTATAGTGTCAAACGTGGCAAGAACATCTAAAATCACCAATAGAAAACACTGCCCAATGCTAAAACCAGTATGAATTATTTATTGCATTTGTATCCCACATTTGCCCACCATATGCAGGTTCAATGTGGCTTACATATTGTTAAAAAGTCGGTTACAACATTTAGATTTGTAGAAGTCTAGTACATAATACAGAAGTGTAATAAACATCAGAGACAATAATAAAGTCTCAATATCATGGTGTGAATGAAAAAGAAACTGATTAGAATCCAAAATCAGGTTCTGATCAAAAAAGTGCACCTTTGCAGAATTCAGATCAGCATTTTTATTCTTTATTAATGGTCGTACATCAGCTTTTTAAAAAGTATCAGGAACTGTGCCTTTGACAAAACATTTGTTTATAATTTTGCCAATCACAGGAATTGTTACTTCCCTCAGTCTCTTGGTCACCAACAGTTGACAAATATCACTTCTACAGGTACTATTGTTTACTTTAGAAAAAGTATGTCTAATCATTTCTTGAGATACGTCTGACAATGTATTCCACAACTGTCTTGTAATGGGGTGTAATTCTCAAGTGTTAATTTTGATTGATCAAATTGATCTGTTATTCGTTTTACTTTTACCAACAAATCTATTGATAAAATCACCTGGATTTACACCTTTTATTGGTGTAAATGGATGCATGTAGTTGTAGGCGCTGGGATATCAACTAAGCATATTCTATATACAGCACCTAAATCTAAGTGCCACTTATGGAATTCGCTTAGGCGGAAATGTTTACTGCACGGATTTTTTAGGCGCCATACATAGAATCTGGCCCTTGGCGCACTATAATTTTGATGTGCTAACCAGTTAGTGCAGGAATGCCCCCTAAAAAAAATGATTTTGTGTGCATTTTAAAATTACCATTTAATGCTGTACCACATCCCGCAGTAGTCCATTCTATATAGTGCACGTAGGTTTAGGCGCCACAATCGGCATGGATTCTATAATACCGTGTGTAACAATTGGCTTAACAAGCAAATGAGTGCTGATAACAGCACTTAACAAGCAATAATGAACATTAGCATTGATTAGAATTTAGGTGCAAACTCGCTAAGCGTATTCTGTAACGATGTGCTCCAAACTTCTAATGCATGGAGGCAAAAAGGGGTGTGGTTGTAGGTGGGGAAATGGGCGTTCCAAAGTTTAGGCGCCTAGTTATAGAACATGGCCCAGTGCGCCTAAATCTACTGAGATTTACGCCAGGTTTTTGTTGATGTAAATGGATGAGTGCAGATATCGCTGCTGAAATATCAACTAAGCATATTCTACAATTGGCGCCTAAATCTAGGTGCCGATTATAGAATACACTTAGCACTGATTTCAGCGCTGATTTTTAGGCACCATATATAGACTTTCCTCCTTAGCGCCTAACAGAGCTCAGTAAAAGGGCCACTTAGTATGTACACCGCTTTGGATGATGCTGTGGTACAGCACCAGGAATGGGATATATAAGTACTTTTAAATAAATGAAAATTAAATTAAACTACCTAAAAGAAATAAAGTTTCAAGTTTATTTCAGTTTCATATATTACAAATCATCAAGATCAACTAAGCAGTTTATAATATGAATAAGAAGGAAAAGAGACTGACATACAAGGGAGTAAAGAAGATATGACAGAACAAGTTACAATTCATAATAGAGGGTTAAGAAAGCAGAAAGGTCAGGTTGTATCTTGTGGTTCTGTTGTGCATCCCACACCTTCCAACTCCTGTGCACCTGGCACGCACTAGGGGACAGATCTCAAGAATAATAGAATGCTGAATAAAGATCTTTTTTTCCATGCACAGTCCTAAAATCTGGAAGTTAATATCCTCTGTAAGCATGGTATTGGAAGCTATATGGGCTCCATCTGGAATTACAGACTGTAGGCACTGTCCACTCACTTTTAGTGCAGGTTCATCATCAAATGATGGTATCTCTGAGCATGAAAATTATTGCCACAAGCCCATAAGAACCCATCAGTCACAGGGCAGTACTTCTATAGAAGTGGATAACAACTGGAAAATGAAGGCTCTTACTTTACTAATGTTTTATTGCCTACTACTACTACTATTTAGCATTTCTATAGCGCTACAAGGCGTACGCAGCGCTGCACAAACATAGAAGAAAGACAGACCCTGCTCAAAGACCTTACAATTTATAGACAAAAAAATAAATAAAGTAAGCAAATCAAATCAATTAATGTGAACGGGAAGGAAGAGAGGAGGGTAGGTGGAGGCGAGTGGTTACGAGTCAAAAGCAATGTTAAAGAGGTGGGCTTTCAGTCTAGATTTAAAGGTGGCCAAGGATGGGGCAAGACATAGGGGCTCAGGAAGTTTATTCCAGGCGTAGGGTGCAGCGAGACAGAAGGCGCGAAGTCTGGAGTTGGCAGTAGTGGAGAAGGGAACAGATAAGAAGGATTTATCCATGGAGCGGAGTGCACGGGAAGGGGTGTAGGGAAGGACGAGTGTGGAGAGATACTGGGGAGCAGCAGAGTGAATACATTTATAGGTTAGTAGAAGAAGTTTGAACAGGATGCGAAAACGGATAGGGAGCCAGTGAAGGGTCTTGAGGAGAGGGGTAGTATGAGTAAAGCAACCCTGGCGGAAGACGAGACGGGCAGCAGAGTTTTGAACCGACTGGAGAGGGGAGAGGTGACTAAGTGGGAGGTCAGCAAGAAGCAGATTGCAGTAGTCTAAACGAGAGGTGACAAGGGTGTGGATGAGGGTTTTGGTAGAGTGCTCGGAAAGAAAGGGGCGGATTTTACGGATGTTGCAAAGAAAGAAACGACAGGTCTTGGCAATCTGCTGGATATGAGCAGAGAAGGAGAGAGAAGAGTCAAAGATGACCCCAAGGTTTCGAGCTGAGGAGACAGGGAGAATGAGAGAGCCATCAACAGAAATAGAAAACAGGGGGAGCGGGGAGGTGGGTTTGGGGGGGGGGGGAAATGAGAAGCTCGGTTTTGGTCATATTTAATTTCAGGTGGCGTTGAGACATCCAGACAGCAATGTCAGACAAGCACGCTGAAACTTTGGTTTGGATGCAAGGTGAGATATCAGGGGTAGAAAGGTAGATTTGGGAGTCATCAGCATAGAGATGGTAGGAAAAGCCATGGGATGAGATTAATGAACCAAGGGAAGAAGTGTAGATAGAAAAGAGGAGGGGACCAAGAACAGAACCCTGAGGTACGCCAACAGGCAGAGGGATAGAAGTAGAAGAATCTACCAGAGTGAACACTAAAGGTGCGGAGGGAGAGGTAGGAAGAGAACCAGAAAAGGACAGAGCCCTGGAATCCAAGTGAGGACAGGGTATCGAGAAGTATGCTGTGATCGACAGTGTCAAAAGCAGCGGAAAGTTCAAGAAGAATGAGGATGGAATATTGACCTCTGGATTTAGCCAGTAATAGGTCATTGGAGACTTTAGTAAGCGCAGTTTCGGTTGAGTGGAGAGGGCGAAAACCAGATTGTAGTGGGTCAAGAATAGCATGTGAGGAGAGAAAATCAAGGCAGCGGCGGTGAACAGCACGCTCAAGTAATTTGGAGAGAAAAGGAAGGAGGGAGATGGGTTGGTAATTAGAGGGACAAGTAGGGTCGAGTGAAGGCTTCTTAAGGAGAGGTGTGACCACAGCATGTTTAAAGGCAGCAGGGACAGTCGCAGTGGAAAGTGAGAGGTTGAGAATGTGACAGATAAAAGGAATAAGAGCAGGAGAGATGGCATTAAGAAGGTGGGTGGGAATGGGATCAGAGGAACAGGTGGTACATTTTGAGGAAGAAAGGAGAAGTGTAGTTTCCTCAATAGTAACTTCAGGAAAGGAGGAAAGAGAATGAGGGGAAGGAGAGAGAGGGGAATGGACTAGTGGAGGGAGGTGGTGAGGTAGAGAAAGCAAGGTTTATCTTTTCAACCTTGTTGTGAAAGAATTCAGCAAGGGGCCCTTTTACTAAGCTGCGGAAAAAAGCACCCTGCACTAGTGGCGGAGGCCGTTTATGCCATGCACTGAAGCCCTTTTTACTGCAGCAGGTAAAAAGGCAGAAAAAAAGACATGGCCATGCAGTAACATTGTTCTTACCATGTGGCCATCCGGGCAGAGCATTTACCGTCACCGTAAGGGCTCCCGCACTAACCCGGTGGTAACCGGGTAGCATGCAGCACTGCCCAATTACTGCAAGTTAATCCCCTTCAGAAATATTTTTTGAATATTTCCGCTAGCGCTGGAACTACTGCTGGCACCCGTGTTGGGCCTGTGCTAGCTCCAGATTGGCACACGCTAAGCCCACAGTGGGCTTACCGCTACTTAGTAAAAGGGCCCCTATGAAATAAGAAAAAATATTACTTTTTAAATAGCAGTGGTTAAGTAGGAGTGATCAGTACTTTTCTGAACAGTTCTTTGAAATAGACAAGTTAAGTAACATTCTCAACCTCCCTTCCAAAATATAGGACCAGATGTACGAAAGGGTTTTTTCCATCTGGTGTCTCTGGGAAAAGTGCTTAGTACATCTGGTCTTAACAGACTTGTTTGCTCCGCAGCTCCACCAATACACCTACCCACTGTTGGCTCTACTATGTTTCTGCATCTTAGATGAATAGAAACTGATGGTTGTCTTGTCTCTTTGGAGACAAATGGTAGCAGGGTTGTGGAGTGATCCATAACCTCTTTTTCCAGCACCAGGAATGCAACATGAGCTGAACCATGAGTGCCAAGAGCAGAATGCAAAGCTGCCCATTTGACACAAAGCTTCCTTCCTTTCTAGTATTGTATTTCCCAGCTAGGCAACAATAAGTAACACCTTGAATCTTTTCCAGCAGCATCTAACATGTCTTCTTATGCAATCTGCTCCTACTGGTGCACATTTTTAATTAACAGCTTGCAACTAATGTCAGAAATGTGCATTTTAACACACTTCAGTCTGGAGCAGTAAATACTGTCTAAGGGTCAAAGACAAAATACACAATAGATGCAAACAGTTTATATATTTCTCACACATGCATAATCATCCATGAATCATGAGATAAGTATCGGTACTTAGCGGGATCAAAAATAAAATATAACTATTAATGTTTAGATGACCCTTTCATTGAAAAGGGCATAGGCTAACTTTTTTAAACAAAATAAAATTTCTTTAAAAGTTTGGAGGCATGTTTTATTCAAGATATGTTGATTGTCACACAGAATACAACCAAGTAATGCAATTTCAACATGAAAAGTACAACCAGAACTTTTATAGAAAAGCACCTGAATTGTGACAAACTTTTCAATACTCCCCCCCCCCCCCCCCCCCCCCCCATTTAAAATCCATATCCTCTATTAAGAACAAACAGGAGGTTTCATTTGGACTACATATTCAAAATATTAAGAAACGTAGAATGCACCCTGGCTGGAAAAATCTGTAAGTATAGAGTCCAAAGTTTACCAAATGCTTCCAGGTTTTCACACCACCCTCCTCCACAGTTAGGTGTTGCATTGTGGGCAATTTGTACATGAGGTTTTTCCATTGTGTCAGAGAGGGTGGAGTGGGATGAATCCACTGCAACAAAATACAGTGCTTTGCTATAAAGGCAGCCTTACACATCACAAGGCCTGTCTTATGGGCACCTTCAATGATGCCTGTGATGTCATCCAGAATACACATCTGTGGCGTGGCCATAGATTGTACCCAAAAAAGCCTAGATTTTAGGCCAAAAGGTGTGAATAGGAGGGCAATCAAATAGAATATGAGGCATCCAGGTGGTCACATTTGACACAGATCCCGATATGGGCATACCCATCTTTTTTTGCCTGAAAGGGACGTATATACGTAGGAGGCATGTTTTAGGTTGCACATCCAGACTTGAAACTGAGACATGAAGGTTGGAGTGTGTCAAGTTCCACTAGGGTATTTTAGAACAGAAACTGCTGACATAGAGCCTGTTAAAATACATGCAGGAATGTACCTTTATGTGTCAATCAAATGTGGCCGGAGCATCCATTTTACAAGCATTAATGTCTATACTATCAACCAGGTCAGCTTGCCACTATAAACATATATGCTGGTATTTTAGAACACATATATGCCAGAACATACACATCGATGTTAGCCATTTTAGTGAAATATACATCTCTGTTTTCCAATGCTGTCAGAATGACTGATATCCTTTGCTAGAATCATTTTTAGAGGGACAGAAAACACTGGGGGATTAAGAGAGTGACCATCCCTAATCCCTCCAGGGGAGTGCAGCATAAAACAAGGAACTTACTCTGATTTAGATATCGAAATGTTAATCCTTACATTCATGCTTTCTCCTTCTGAAATGGGGAATGAACATGCATCTTTTTGATCTGCCCTAGTTCCACCCAAAACACACCCAGATCATGCCTCCTTGCCATATGCACATATTCACATTTTGGACATATGATTCTCAACTTTCTAAAATCAGGACTTAGATGTTTATGCAATCTGTTTGTCTAAATGCTGATTTTTGCACATCCAAAATGCAAATAAGGCTTCTAAAATGACCAAGATATATATTCCTTTCAGTTGCAATGTACAATATGATAAGGTACAAAGAGGTTTCAAATATTTCATACAGTGATCATATTTTAATTACAATCCTAGGCAAAGAAGAAGTTATTTATTGTTCAACTTTAAGCTTTTTGCAATACATTGCATACAGTATTAAATTATAAGATATAAATTAGAATGTTATAAGGTACTTTGTGTTTCCAATAAATGATCTTTTTAAATATATTGCATACAATAATCAACAAGAGTTATGTTCTGTATGATACAACTTCAAGCACTAAAATATACTGTAGAGGGGGCGAGGCAAGATGGGATCATGGGCTCTATAGGAATACTGGTCATGCAAGCTGTATTCTGGTACCTTTTCTGCTGTTTGAAGATGCCTAGTAAAAGGAAGAGAGGTACATTTTATCCCCAGAATACTCTTCAACCAGCCCAGAATTGAAGCTTCATGGCAGTCCAGAGGTACACTGGAGGGATGTCCCATTGCTGAGTAGTGGCTACATGAGAGAGTCTTCAGACTGAAGGATCATCTAAAGTCTTAGGTGTTATCTTAGATGTAAAACATACTTGGAAGCCAAAATCAATTTGGGGGACCAATGTGTCTAGGGCACACCAAAGGGTTAACTCTGCTTGGTGACAGGATCATTCTAGGAAGGCTGATGGGTTGTCAATTGTTGAGTGTATTTATCAGATTCTCAAAGGGGTAGGAGGCTAGAAGCCTGAAAGTTAATTGAAGGGGGTGTAACCCTCAAGGTTTGTTTAGGGCACCTGACACCCTTGTACCAGCATATCACCAGTGCCATCCTTTCTTAGGGACAGTCACACAATTTACATTTCTGCACTGACTTTTGTACACTGATACAAATTATATCACCAGCTCTGCATTTAGGATTTACTTTACCACAAAATCCTTTAAGTTTCTTGAGGGGGAGTATTGGCTGTGGGAAAAATGAATACAAACTGTCATAAAAGCTGACTCAGCATCATAAAGTGCATCATAGCCTGAAATGCAAAGATATTCAGATAATTAACACCCTCTGCTCTGCCCACAAACACTAAGAACATAAGAGTAGCCATACTGGATCAGACCAGTGGTTCATCTAGCCTAGTATCCTGTTTCCAACAGTGGCCAAGCCAGGTCACAAGCACCTGGCTGAAACCCAATTAGTAGCAGAATTCCATGCTACCAATCCCAGGGCAAGAAGTGGCTTCCCCATGTCTGTCTCAATAGCAGACTATGGACTTTTCCTCCAGGAACTTGTCCAACCCTTTTTTTTTTTAACCCAGATACGCTAACCACTGTTACTACATTCTCTGACAAATATATAGACACTTTTTCTTTGCCTCCAACTGGTCTCAGGTCTGAGTCTGTATCCTGCTTACCCTTAATGCAGCTACACTCCTAATATAATCTACAGATGATTTTTAACATCTGTAAATCTCAATTCTCATTTGTGCTCCATTTCAGTACATTCTTATTGTATGTAGAACTGAAGTTTTGATTTTGATTGTTTTCCAATAATTGTTTTTATATCCAGCATCTTATTCTCATCTCCTTAATGCTGTTTAGTGCCTGCCTCTTGACATGTTAGTATCACAAGACAATTCATCTCCATCATATTTCAGACAATACATCAATCACCTGAACAACATGTTCAGTTAATTGCATGGTCCACAAACTTGTGAAACAATCAAAACTGCAGTTATAAAAGAGAGAGCCTAGATATTCTTCTCAGATGCTTCTCCACTTATTCTTACTAGGGATGGGCAGTCATCATTGGCGGTTGGTGACTCAACTGTTTTGGGAGGCTAAGATGGGCATGGCTAGGGTGAGGTGGAATGGAGTGGAGCATGATGGGGCAAGTGAAAATCCTTAGGGTGGGGAAGTAACACCTATCTCAGCAGTAAAGGGACAGTAGAGGCATTTTTTAAAACAACGGGGAAGAATCTCTTCACGGTGCCTCCTTTACTGATGGTAATAGGCATACTCAATACACTTCAGGGAATTATGTGCCCCCCCCCCCCCCACCTAAAAAATCAAAATAATACCAAAATAATAAAACATATTTGAAAAGTGTTTTCAGTATTCTAGAAATATATGCAGGTACTTTTAATACCAGCAGCACTGTAACGGAAATCCTGTAGTTACTGGCAATCAGGGCCCTTTTACATGCCACTCTGGAGCTATCACAGGTCCAACACGGGTGCCGACGGTAGTTCCACCTGTTAATATATGGCCTGGCTTTAAGGCTACCACTGGAATAGTGATGGCCAAAGCTATGCAGCCTAAAACAACTGAAAAAGTACTGACTAGGCCAAACAACAAGTAAATGATTTAATATTTGAGAATCTGCAAAAAGCAGGTCTGAACAATGAGTCCTGCCACAAATTGGTACAATTTTTAAATCAAATACAGCACCTGTAATGAAAGAATGATGGATCAGATGAATAAAATGGGGCTTATTATTTTTGTATAAAATGATACAGAGGTCATACAGAGTTCATAAGATGGTATGAAAAGTATTGCAACAGGGAGATGTGACACTGGTATCTCAACCGCAAGATAAGAAAAACAACTTGTTCCCAAAACATGCTGATAAGACCGCATGGGAAAGTATCATGTAAGAAATTGAGAGCAAGGTATCTCACCATGTACTTCTATGGAGAGGTTTGTGTATAAAAGAGGGGAGATTTTGCCTTAGTTTCGGAGTCCTCCCCAACGCTTCTCTCAGACGGCAGGGCGCTGTGCAGATGAACCCAGAATCTGTCTGATGTCTGTATTTGTATCAACTTGAAGACTTGTCTTAGGGTAAGGAATAAAATGTACCTATCCATTTAAACCTATCTCTGTCTTTATTTTTATTGATTCTATCTTCTCTTTACCTTACATTTAGCCTACAAGGTAGATCCCATACAAGTGACACTCAGTTTTGGACAGAAAGCAGTAGTTATGGGAATTAGTTTTCAATTACGGCTCCTAATGCCACCCCAGAACAGACCCCCTTGTGATTGGGTGACAATGGAGGTTAGAGAAACTATACAGAACCTGTTATATGAAATAAGTACCTTTAGTCCCCCAGTGTGAAAGGGGCAGAAAGAGGTCTTTAAGAAAGGGACATTTAAACAGTGGTGACCCCGACGTGATTCGAACACGCAGCCTTCTGATCTGGAGTCAGAAGGCACGGAGGGGGCACGGAGAGATAATAGTGCCAAAGGAAGGGCATCAAGCCAATTCTTTATCCCATTTGCCATAAGCTGACGCATTTTTGTTTTAAGCAATCCATTGTATCGTTCAACCAGACCATTACTGGTGGGTTTATAAACACAGACAGTTCTGTGAGTAATGCCAAGTGCAGGAAGGAGGTTCTGTAAAAGCTCGTTTACAAAGTGTGTACCGTTATCTGTGGTAATTTTGCCTGGAATACCAAACCGAGGAATAATTTCATTGCACAGTGATTGTGCCATAGTTTGGGCGGTTTCTCTAAAGCAAGGGAAAGCTTCTACCCACTTTGAGAAAGCGTCCACGCAGACAAGCAGATACCGTTTACCACGAACGGGCGTCTGCATATCTGTGAAATCAATATACCAGTGTTGGCCAGGTCCCTGGACAACAGGTAAATGACCTGAAGGAATGACAGGTCCTCGTTTAGGCGTATACAGAAAACATTTGTAACAATTATGAACTACAGTGTGACACATGGGCATCATTTGAGGAGCCCATAATCTGGAAGACAATTGATCATACAGTGTAGTAGCATTTAAATGTAAGGGGTAATGGAGGGCATGCAAAAGAAGAGATAAAACATGCTGTGAAACGCATAATTGCCCATTGGGATGAGTCCAGATTCCATTCGGATTTAGGAAACATCCGGCTTGTTTCCACAAAGTGAGTTCTGCTTGTGTAAGTGAGGAAGTAAGGGTGGTGGAAAAGTCTGAGGTAAGGGATTCAGAGGGAGAGGACGTTACAGGGGGCTCAGATTCAGGAGATAGTAAGGAGGTAGTGACAGGAGGGGTTTTGAAAATAGGTGGGATGTCAGGAGAGGAGGATTCAGAGGGTGATGAATCCGAGGGAGTAGAAGGGGGCATGTCAAAGGGAAGCGCTTCGGACGCGAGTACAGGGAGTGTAACATCGGAAGCGGATACAGTAGGAAGACTGGAAAAGGAAGTGACTTCACGGGCTAGTTCATCTGCAGCATGGTTACCATTAATGGCGAAAGAGAAAACTGTCTCCTGATGTGCTTTAATCCAGGAGATACTGGTGCGAAGGCCTTTTTTATGGCGCTTCTCCAGTGCTTCAAAAAGTACAGTCCACAAAGGTAAGTGACTTAGGGGTTGCCCGGTAGAGGAGATCATACCCCTCTGGTTCCATTTACGAACATGGGAATGCAAGGAAGCAAATACATAGTCCGAGTCGGTGACAATGCTCAAATCTGAGTGTAGTGCTTTAAACAGTAAGACATACAGAACCGCTGCAAGTTCTGCGGTTTGTGCTGTGAATGAATCTGGTAACCTGAACTGTACAGGATCCAGTATATCTTCTTCTGGTGTATAACGGAGGGCGGCAAAACCGGCAACTCCGTTTTGCTGAGAACCATCTGTAAACCAAACCTCGCCACTTTGCAAGATTTCTGAATGCAGATGGAGAGATGCGGGTACAGACAATTGGGTAGTGCACTCGTGGGGAAAAATAGCATTCTGTGCTGTCTCTGTTACGGTGAGTAATGGATCTAGGCGTTGAAGGTCAGTTAAAGTTAATGGGTGAATAGAGTGCACCACGCTGAACAAAAGTACTTGATACTTTTGTAACCGGCAGACAGTCATGTGACTAATCTGTTTATCCAACAGATATTTAACATCATGGGACGTGTGAAGAATCACCGGAAGGTGAGGAATGTAGCTGTATAACTTTGTAACAGCTGTGCTGGCGGCAACAAGGCCTTTCTCACAAGTAGAAAAAGCTCTTTCAACAGGTGAAAAAGTACCCGAAAGATAACCACAAGCAAGGTCATCGTGTTCCTGAGTGATCAGGCAAGACCAGGTATTCTCAGTATGCACGACCCAAAGGTGCACATCCTGAGAGACATCTATGGTTGCTAATGGTGAGGACAGCATAACATCCTTTACAAGGGCCATAAGATCAGCTGTTTGTTGAGGTGTAAAAAGAACGGGTTCATGTTTTGCTTTCTGTTTGCCTTGTAGTTTCATATAAAAGGGCTGAGTCCGGGCTGAATAATTTGGTATCCACAGGCGACAAAAATTTAACATGCCCAGGACACCTCTGAGATCAGAAATGGTGGTGGGCATACGCAAGGAGGAGACATGTTGGAGAGTATCGGGACCCAGGCCCTTCTGACGAGGGCCAAGGTGATGGCCAAGGAAGGTGACGTGTCTGAGCAACTTTTAATTTCTTTCTGTTAACCTTGTAACCTTTTGTTGCAAGGAATCCTAGAAAATCACAGGTGACTTGAACACACGTGTCGAAGTCAGGGCAGGTGATGAGCATGTCATCTACATATTGAGCAATGGAAGTTTGTGGTGGGAGATCATATCTGTACTGTTTGAATTCCTGTATGTGTCCTGCTAAAGTTTGGGAAAAGACTGTAGGACTGTCAGTAAATCCCTGAGGGAGACGGGTCCACTGATATGTTGTGTTATTGAATTGGAAAGCCGTTAGCGGGCGGCTTACGGGGTCAAGGGTGATGGAAAAGAAGGCGTTGGACAGGTCAATGGTGGAATGATATGTCTGCAAGGAGATACTATTGAGGAGTGTAGTTGGGTTTTCCACGTTCGGGAATACCGCGTAAGTGAGGTCATTTAGCGCGCGTAAGTCCTGTACTATACGGAAGGCGCCAGGTTCCTTCTTTGGAACAGGGAATAATGGAGTATTGTATGGCGAATTACATTTTTCAATGATACCTTGCTGTAATAGGGAATCAATTTGTTCTTGAGCTCCGACAATAACTTCAGGTTTTAACGGGTACTGGGCTATTTTAGGACCTTTACAACCAGGCAACAGTTGAATACGATGGGGAGGGCCTGCAACTTCCCCATAGGGTTCTTCAGGTGTGGCCCAAAGAAAACCCGGTAAGGCATTCAAAGCTTCCTCTATTTGTTTTTCAACCATAGAGGTGACAGCCATCAAGAGTGAAGTGGTTTCATTAGGGGAAGGATCAAAATGAATTTCAAAATGAAACAATGTCAATAGATCTCTTCCAAGTAAATTGACAGGGCATAACGGGGCGTACAGAAAGGAAGCAGATAGTTGTTGATCCGCATATGTAATTGGCAGGGGCTCAAGCAGGGGTGTGTCCGTAGGGATACCATCAAATCCAGTGGTGGTAATATTGTTAGGGGAAACTTTAAGATGTTCCTGCAATTTGTGTGGGACGTGAGCCAACACAGAGCGAGAGGCGCCTGTATCAATTAAGAAGTGGACAGGGACATCACAGATAAGCAGGGTGATCATAGGATCATCCAATCCTGCAGCAGAGCGGACTACGCCTAGTCACTGTGGGCGGCGTTGATCCGGGTTCCATAAAGGGAAGGATTGGCGTTCTGGAGGATTTTGGCGGAGTTGATTTCTGGGTCTATTTGGTAATGGTTGTGAGCATTGACGTGCATAATGGCCATATTGGAGGCAACGAAAACACTGAACATCTGGATAGCGGTCCGGACTAGGACGGGAATAATCGTTTCGGAACCGTCTGTTATCATCCGGAGGACCCCGCAGGGGACCGCGCTGGGGTTGCGCGCGACGACCTCTTTCTTCTGGGTAATCAGTTCTACGGTCTGGGCGGTAGGACCGTGGGCCCTGATTTCGGCCATTATTGTCATAGCGTTGGTCAGCATACATAACAATAACAGGGGGAGAAGTGTTAGTGGTATTAGTATCAGTGTCAAAGGTCTTGGAGGCTCTTTTCTCTTTGAGATCTTCAGTCTGTAGAACTTCCAAGTTGGTGTGTACTGTCTTACGATGTTGGGCTTCATCTTGCTTGCTTTTAATAAGCCGTCTGCAATGATGAAGGATGTGTTCACGAATTTTAGGCCATTTTTCCAATTGGAGACCCAATTGGAGACGTCACTAGTGGAAATATTCAGAAAATATTTCCATAGGGGGTTACCCGGCAGTAATCAGGCAGTGCCACGCACTACTCGGTTACCACCAGGTTTAGCGTAGGAGCCTTTTCTGCCACCTCAGTGGGGCAGTAAGTGCTCCCCCCTGTATGGCCATGCAGTAGGAGAAATCTGGCAGTCATTCCTGATGAAATATAATTTGCCAATAATAATGCAAATCTTCTTAAAGAATGTGTACTATATATAATGAAGGTGCACTCTTCTTAAAAAGTGTGTACATATGTAATGTTTTGTGCATGCATGATGGTTTGCACATGCACGCACTATCAAGAAAAGTGTGGACTCTTTAAGAGTGCAGCCTCTTTGCAGTTAGGGCAGGGGTATAGCCAGAGACCCAATTTTGGATGAGCCTGAGCCCAAAGTAGGTGGGCATTACAACCCCGCCTGGCATCTCTCCTTCCCCTCCCCTCACCTTTTAAAGCTGTTAGTTCATACCCACTGCTTGCACAGGCCCTGCTCCATCTATGTGGAAACAGGAAGTTTCATCATAAGGAAGGCTCAGGGTTGGCACGAGCAGCAGGTGTGAGTCGCTGCCAATGAAGAACTGAAGGCTTTAAAAGGTACCAGAAGGTTGGGGGAGTTGAGAGATCTGATCTACAAGGGAGGGGAGAGAGAGATACCAGGAGTCTTCAGCTGGCGGGGCTTGGGGATCCCTACCAGCCACATCACAGTTATGATGGTCCTGGATGGAACAGTGCCCACCTAAGCCCACTGTGACTATGCCACTGCAATTCCATAACATGGCGTCTAGAGGTAGGCATCACTTAGGTGCTTATGTGCACTAGACACTATTTTATAAGGTAGCACTTAAGTGCCATAGCACCTAACTCCAAGGAGTGTATACACATAAATGGAGCATGGGTGAACTATGGGTGTGTCTTCCAGGTACACAAATACCCCCGGATTCTATATATGGTGCCCAAAATTAGGCATGGATTTCCAAGCATGGTTTCTATTTCCACACAGAACTTAATAGGTTATTTGTCTCTTAACTGATGCTGAGGAGTAGTTTAATGGTTAGTGCAACCGGTTTTGATCCTGGCAACCTGGGTTCAATTCCCACTGCACCTCCTTGTGACCTTGGGCAAGTCACCTAACCCTCCATTCCATATCATCATGCTGATCAATCCATAGACTGGTGGGTTGTGTCCATCTACCAGCAGGTGGAGATAGAGAGTAATCCTTTTGCCTCCCTATATGTGGTCATGTGCTGCCGGAAACTCCTCAGTATGTTCTCTATCTCAGCAGGTGGTGGTCACACACAGCAGCAGCTCTGGCTAGGCCTCCAAGCCTAATTTTTAGGTTTTGTTGAGTGCCTGGGGTTGAGGGCTCTTCTTGAGCAAGTGCAAACCTGGTGGTGCCAGGTCCCTCCTTTTCTCCCCCCTCCCGCTGGCTCCGTTTAAAAAAAAAAAAAAAAGATTTTTGGACGTCCTTAAGGGCGTTTATTTCGACGTTTATTTAAACGTTTATTGCAGCTACTCACTGGGACACCGGTCGTTACAGCTCGGAGCGGAAAGCAGGTAATTTTACCTTTTTGTAGCGGGCAGGGGGTTCCCCGATTGATCTCCACGTGGCTGATGGCGTCGGAGGGTGAGGGCGCAAAGAATCGCTCCCCGGACCGCGTGTGCGCGTCTAGCGGGGATGCGGGGGTTTTAAAGTCTGATTCGCCCTTGTTGGGTGTCAGTTTGGAGGCCGGTCAGTGTCCCGGTTCTTCCTCCGGTGCGGCGGTTTTTCCCGCCATAAACGCCCATCCCCCGCTGCTCGCCTCCGCCATCTTGGCCGGCCACGCTGCTCGGACGGCTTCTTCTTGGGCCGCCCTTGAGGTGGGAGACGTTAATGCCATGGCCGCCCTTCATTTGGGCGACGGCAGAAAAGCGGCTAAAGTTAAGCGCCGTTCTTCCCGCACGGCTCCTTCGCGGAGTGTCGCGCCGGACGCCATCTTGGATGCGCAGCATGTTTCTCCCCCGCTCTTGTGAGCGCCGGTTGAGGGTGCGTCTAGGGCTGTGACCCAGGCTGCTGAAGTGCACACTCTGGGGGGTTTCTCCCCCGAGTTTATTTTGCTGCTGCATCAGGCCTTCCTTATGCAAAACGCTGCCCCTGCTCCCTTGTCCGATAAAGGGATTGAGGCCCCCGGAAGTAAACGCCCTCGGGTGGATTTCAAGGCCTTAGAGGACTCTGTCTCCTCTGATGTAGATGAGGGCAGCGTATCTGAGTTCTCCCAACGGTCCTTTGGGGATTCCTTGGAGGAGACGGATTCCCGCTCGGATGGAGCGGATGACCCCTCTGCAGCGCGGATCTTTCGCTCAGAGGACTTGCCCAACCTGTTAATGCAGGCCATGAGCATTTTGAAGATTTCCTCTCCAGAGGACGTCTCTCCCTCAGCCCCTGTTGGCTCCGCCATTATGCTGGGGACGAAGCGCCCGCCTAGAACCTTCCACGTGCATGATGCCATACGCACCTTGTTTTCGGCTCAATGGGATGTCCCGGAAGCGAGCCTCAAAGTGGCTAGGGCTATGTCCCGCCTCTATCCTTTGCCTGAAAGTGAACGGGAGACCTTTCTTTGGCCTACCGTGGATTCTTTAATCACTGCGGTGACTAAGAAAACGGCGTTGCCGGTGGAAGGTGGCACGCCCCTAAAGGACGCCCAAGACAGAAGATTGGAGGCGGCCTTAAGATCGTCCTTCGAGGCGGCTGCTTTAAGTTTGCAGGCCTCAGTTTGTGGCTCCTATGTGGCCAGGGCGTGCCTGACGATTGTGCAGCGGGCTTCCCCCTCGGATCCTTCCTTGAGGGCTGACTGGCCGGCCCTGGAATCGGGCCTGGCTTATTTGGCAGACTTACTGTATGATGTCTTGAGAGCCTCGGCTAAAGGTATGGCTCAGACAGTCTCTGCGCGGCGGTGGCTTTGGCTGAAGCATTGGTCTGCTGACCACTCATCTAAGTCCCGCCTGGCTAAGTTGCCTTTTATGTTTCAACGGTTTTTATTGATGATAATAAACAGCGTGAACATAAACAGGAAATTCAAACACTTTGCGGGCCTAGGCACAGGTCACAGTTTCATACATATATCGTAACTGCATCATCAATATTTTCTAACATCTTTTTCTCCCCCCCCCCTCCCCCCTGTTCAGTTTACAGCATTTTTATTGAGTATACTTCAAAATAATGCATCACTTAATCCAATTATACATCATCTCCTATCATAATGCTATCAACATTGGGCTATCATAGACTGGTTTATCAACGGTCCTCGTCCCCCCCCCCTCCCTCCCTCCCCTCTCCCCCACTCCCCCCCCATTCCCTTAATATACCTTCTGTTGGTTCAAAGATTTTCTCAGCAAACATACCTTAGTCACAATCTTATTAACCCAAACTTACGCTTCTCCCTTTCCTCCCTCCCAACCCCCCCCCCCCCTTGTTGCATGGTTCCTCCTTATCTCGACCTATCTTCTCCATTTCCCCATGGAAGCCCATTAAGCACTTGACTTCTTGCCTTCGGTGAAATCAAATTTATGTACTGTCCCCACACTGTCAAAAACCGTGCCTGTCTTTTTGGTGTTACTCTCGCCCCTCTCGCTTCCCATAACATTAATTGATGCATTTTATTTCGCCAGTACCAGTAAGAAGGGGGGGTGTCTAGTATCCAGTGATTCATAATACACTTTTTCCCCACTATACAGGATTTGCTCAGAAACAGTCTTTCTCCCTGTGTCCCTACTCCCCATTGTTCAGGCACACTGAGCAGCATTCTTTCAAACGTAATTTGGACTGGGCATCCGGTAACCTCCCTTACAAATTGGCCTATTCTCCTCCAGAATGCCTTTATGGTCACACATTGCCATATACAGTGCGATAAATTTGCGCCGTCCTGTCCACATTTTAGGCATCCATCCGTTTCTGCCACCCGTGCATGAAATGCCCTTCTGGGAGAGAGGTATGCCCTATGTATCATTCTATAATGGCACTCTTGCAACTCTGCACTATATATTACCTTCTGCATGCCCCTCAATGATTGTTGTAAGTGGTGTTCAGAGATATTCCTATGAATTTCAGTTCCCCACTTCATCGCCACCTCAATTACCCTCCTCCGTGGTAGCCCTTTCTCCAGCTCTCTAACAAACCAAGATACAGAGACCTGCCCCAACGCATCCCCTTCCAAAAACTCCCTCAGCTTAGTCTCAAAGCTATGAGTTAATCCTTCCTTTGGGATGCTAAGTATGTAATGGGCAAGCTGATGATAAGCCAATATCCCCAATGGTCCCCCTGAGCACTTACATTGGAAGTCAACTATGGAAATCACAGTATTATCGTCTCTGAGGAAGCTTCCCAATAGTTCCACCCCTTGACCTTGAAGCGCCCGAAACACTGCATTATCACTGCCCGGTGTAAAATCCTTATTCCCAACAAGAGGTAATAGTCTGCTAACCGTTGGATCCTGACCCCACCTTTGTACCAGTTCCCGCCACACGTGCCATAGCGGTCCCAGCAACATACTATCTTTAACTTTTTCCGGCAGTTGCCCTTTCCTTCTAACATGAAGTAGGTAATTCAGGTGCCAAGGATAGAAGTATGCCCTCTCTAGATTCACATCCGTGTAGGTGTTTGTATCAAGGATCCAATCTCTCAGATGCCTCAACAAACATGCCTGATTATAAATCCTCATGTCTGGAATGCCTAACCCTCCCTGCCTCCAATTTCCTAGTAGATATTGCCACTTCATCCTAGGTTTTCTACCAGCCCAGCAATACTTCACTACTAGTTTTCGCAAAGCTACCAGCTCTCGCCTTCCCAGGCGTAACGGTAGCGCTTGTAGTACATAAAGCCAGCGCGGGAAAAGTATCATACGAAATAGTTGTATCCTGCCCATAAGGGACACAGGTAGCCCAGCCCAACGGGCTAATTGCTCCTGAGTATCCTTTAGTAATTTAGCGACATTCAAGTCATAAATTTGTCTGGTGTCCATAGGGAGCTGTATTCCCAGATACCTAAAGGATCCCCTTGCCCACCTTATCGGGAATCTATCTCCCCACTCTCTCTCGAGTTCTGCATGACTAGCTAGTGCTTCAGACTTCAGGTAATTCAATCTGAATCCCGAATAGTCCCCGTACTCCTTTAAACTTTCCATAAGATGTGGCAAAGATTGGTTTGGATCAGTGATTAATACCAGTAGATCATCCGCGAAGGCTGCTGTTTTAAAACTATAATCACGTATCTGGACTCCCTTAATGTCAGCATTGGACTGGATTTCTCTGAGAAGAGGGTCCAATGCCAATATGAAAAGTAGAGGCGACAGTGGACATCCTTGTCTCGTGCCTCTCTTTATTGGGAACCAGTCAGACCGTAGCCCATTAGCAAATATCTGAGCCTGCGGATTTGTATACAAAGTTCTTACTGCCCTCGCAAATGAGCCCCTGATCCCATAGGCCTCCAACACTGCAAACAAATAAGTCCAATCAACTCGGTCGAACGCCTTTTCGGCGTCGAAACTAATTAGCAGGGCTTTGCTCCTATCATTTCTTATTTTTTCCAAGGCAACCCATATTCTACGCATATTCTTAGCTATGACCCTCCCACATGTGAACCCCACTTGTGAGTCTATAATTAGTGATGGTATACATCTGGCTAGCCGGTTTGCCAATATCTTTGCTAAAAGTTTTAATTCAGTGTTCAGCAACGATATTGGTCTATACGAGTCTGGTTTATCAGTTGGTTTACCTGGTTTTGGCAATACACTGATTTGCGCTCTATTTAGGTGCCTAGGCAACTGTCCTTGTTGTATGTTATCATTAAATACCTCGGTCAATACAGGACTGATCTCACTATTTAGAAGCTTGTAAAATTCATTCCTCAAGCCATCCGGCCCCGGTGCCTTCCCTAATTTGCTCCCTTTAATTACCAGGACTACCTCCTCTTCTGTAATAGGAGCATTTAGTACCTCTGCATCCTCTTCTGAAATCTGTGGCAGATCCACACTATGAAGATAAGTCTCGCTAGGTCTCACTAGGTCTTTTTGTTTTGCGTATAGTCTGCCGAAAAAGTCCCCTAGTATTTTAACTATACTTTCATCTGTATTTACCCGTATACCCGTTCTATCCTCCATTACAAGTATTTTTTTGGCACTAAAGCGCCTATGAGCGATTCGAGCTAGTAGTCTACCACTTTTATTAGCAAACCTATACAGCTTGTATTTATAATATATGTTCGTTTTTTGCGCTTGCTCATGCAAAAGTTCATTAAGGGCCTGTTGCGTCTCCAATAACTGTCTTTTAAATCTTAGTTCATGGTGTACCCCATATTTCTTCCGCAGCGCTACTACCTGTCTTTCCAGCCTCATCACCTCCCTATTCCTAGCCCGTTTTTTAAATGCTAGATAGGATATTATATCCCCCCTTAGGACCGCCTTCCCCGCTTCCCAATAGAGTACTGGATCGATCTTATGTTTTTCATTGTTGTTGCTATAATCTCTCCATTTCTCCACCAGGAAGGGCAAGAACTGGGGGTCACGGTAAAGATACGTTGGAAACCTCCAAGATCCTAGTTGATATCCTCCCTCTCCTACTTTAATCTGAACTCTCACCCATGCGTGGTCAGAAATCGTTATGGGACCTATCTGTGCCTCCTCCACTTTTGTTAGTAACTCTCTAGAAATCCATATATAGTCTATTCTAGATAACGTTTGGTGTGCCCTGGAAAGATGCGTAAAATCTTTGTCTACCGGGTGTAATATTCTCCATGCATCTACCAGTTCTAACATGTCACAGATTCTGGAATTACCTCTCTCCTTTCTGGCCAGATCCCTCCCAGTTGGTTGAGACCTATCCCAAGTCGGGTCCAATACATCATTCAAGTCTCCTCCTACCATTAAAGGTATATCACCCAGACTATGGATTGTGCGTGTGATTTGAGTGACAAACTTCTTATCATAGGTATTGGGTGCATATATGTTGCATAGCAGAAGTGGCTGTCTCTCCACCACCACCGAAGCCATAACATATCTCCCTCCTCTATCAGCCGCCACCTTCTTAACCTCTACATTCAAGTTTTTCCTTATCAATATCACCACTCCCCCCTTTTTCCCGACTGCTGGTGCATCATACATCTCTCCCACCCACCAGGTTTTCAACTTCTTATGCTCATCCCTTGTAAGATGTGTTTCCTGCAAGAACGCTATGGACACTTTTTTATCATTCAGCATTTTCAGGATTTTTTGCCTCTTAATCGGCGAGTGAATGCCCCCCACATTCCATGTTATGCATTGCAATGTTGTCATGTCACACCTCTCTCAGTTTTGTGTCTTACTTGCAAAGCTTTACATACACTCTTCTTTCTTACACATAGAGAGAGCGTCCCAGCCTCCGCCCTCTCCTCCTTCCTGCTTCTTTGGGCCACCTCGAAATTCTCTTTCACACTTCTCTCCTTCCAATTCCATGCATACAAGGGTTTCCTCCCCCCTTCCCTTCCCCCTCCCTCCCATCCTCCCTCCCTCCCCCCCATATCCCCTTCACCCTCTATACCCACCATCTGTCGTCCCTTGCCTATTGGCAGAACTTCCTAATTTCCAAGGCTAGGGCGCCTCACGTATCTGTGATTATCCCCACCCACCCATTCCGTCACCAAGGCTTATTTCTCATCAAGTTTCTTATATTTAAAACTAGGTAAACGGAAAAGTCTCTTCTGCACATGTCCTTCGCGAATACCTTCAGTTCTCCTCAGACTCATAGCTGTGCCAGCCCTGCACTGTGCCAGTTTTCATTTGGCCAGCTGTAGTCCTCAAAAGACCATGCCTGTTAGCCCAAACAATCACATTTTTCCGCTTTGCTTACACTTGGCGCACAATATCTCCCCAGTGGAGATTCAAACAATCACTGTCTGCATCCTTCATGACCGCTGTTCCTCCTTCTTCGCTCTGACAGTAATTATCTGCCATGCCAAGTGTCCTTGATGCTTCCAGCAACTGAGCCAACCACAAACTTTCAAAAAATTCAAACAACCAAAGTATGCAACTGCTTTTCTCCCGATACAAGCCAGCCAGTCTTCCTCATAACTGGCTACCTGCTTCACTTGTATACCAACAATCATAGAGTCCAAACATGACTTTACTGCGCGTTTGTATAAACCAAACCATCTCCACTGAGGTTTTTAACCTGTGACCAATGTTCATTGTTTTCTCTTCTTTCCTTCAGAAAGCTTCCTTTTTGCCTCATCCCTCGCGCTCTTTGGCTAGCATCCGGTCTACATATTTAGTTGCCTCCTCCACTTTCTCAAAGTAGACTGCTTGACCATTTTCCAGCAGTTTGAGCTTAGCTGGATATAGAAGGCTGAATCTGTATTTAAGCCCAACAAGTTTGGTGCATAGCGGTGCAAAGCCCTTTCTTGCTGTGGACACTGCAGTTGAATAATCTTGGAAACAGAGGATTTTTTTGCTTTTGTATTCCAGTTGCTTGCCTGCACGCAGCTCTTGTAAGATGAGCATTTTATGGGCATAATTTAAGATCCTCAGGATCACCACTCGAGGCCTGCCTGTATCCTCTCTCCTCTGGCCAAGTCTATGCGCTCTCTCCACCCTTAATGCTGTTGTCAACTCCTCATTGTTAAGTGCCGTCGGCAGCCATTTTTCTAAGAATATACAGAGATTCCGCTCAGGCAGGGTTTCAGGCAGCCCCACGAGGCGCAAATTGTTCCGTCTCGAACGATTTTCGAGATCGTCGAGCTTTGCCTCCACCTCTGCCAGGCGTGCCCGCATTCTCGGGTGCTCCTCTGAGACCTTTTGGATATCCTCCTCCGCTATCCCGACTCTGCGCTGCACTTCCTGAAGCTCGGTAAACAGTTGCGTGTGCCTCTCAGTCAGCCCTTCTAGTTTGTCTAATATTAATTGCAATTTATTGCCCACCGCTTGTTCCACCGCTGCCCTCACCTCTTCCGTGATTTCTGCAGCCCATGATGTGCCTGGCGACGGCGATGCTGGCGCGGCCCTGTCCGCCATTTTGTTCTCCGCGGCGCGGGCTTTTTCTTTAGGATCTTTTCGAGCCGCTTTCGCTGCCATCCGCGCCTCCTCAGCCGCCACTTCCAGCCAATTTATGTGTTGAGTGTCTGTGCTAGTATTTGCTTCAGTTTTTGGGTGGGAGTTCGTTTCTACGAGCGCCGATTTAAATATGCGCCCCGGAGCAGTTCTGTCTCACGTCTTCACCGCTCCATGCCTCCACCGGAAGTCTAAGTTGCCTTTTAAAGGCAAGCTGCTCTTTGGGGTCGAGCTGGACAAAATTGTGACCGATCTCGGCACGTCTAAGGGCAAGAGGTTACCAGAGGTCAGGGCTCGGGCCAGTGGTGCTCGCCCTGGTAACTCCAGAGGACGGTTTCTGAAGCCCGTCGGTACCGCCCGGGCAAGTCGGGCTCCTCTGCCCCCTCTTCCTTCAAAAGGAACTTCTCCCCCAAGCAGCATTCCTTTCGCAGAGACCGCCGTCCCGGAGGTGCGCCCTCCGGTCCTCCCCCAGGGTCTCGTACCCAATGACGGGGCCCTGGTCCATGGCCCAGTGCAGATTGGAGGACGCCTGTCCTCGTTTCTGGGCGAGTGGACCAGGGTAACTTCAGACGCTTGGGTTCTGGAAGTCATCAGAGACGGCTACAAGCTAGAGTTCTGCCGACCCTTAAGAGACGGGTTTGTACTCTCTCCCTGCAAGTCTCCGGTCAAAGCTGTGGCAGTGCAGCAGACCTTGGACAACCTGATACGCCTGGGTGCGGTCGTTCCGGTGCCAGAAAATCAGATTGGCAAGGGACGTTACTCCATTTACTTTGTGGTACCAAAGAAAGGAGGTTCTGGCCGGCCTATCCTCGACCTCAAAGGGGTCAATCGGGCCTTGAAAGTGCGGCACTTTCGCATGGAGACTCTCCGCTCTGTTATAGCGGCAGTGAAGGCAGGGGAGTTCTTGGCTTCCTTGGACATCAAGGAAGCGTACCTGCATATTCCCATCTGGCCTCCTCATCAACACTTTCTGCGTTTTGCAGTCCTGGGCCGACACTTCCAGTTCAGAGCCCTCCCTTTCGGGTTGGCTACTGCTCCGCGGACCTTCTCCAAAGTAATGGTGGTCATCGCGGCCTTCCTGCGAAAGGAAGGAGTACAAGTCCATCCTTATCTGGACGACTGGTTGATTCGAGCCCCCCCCCTCTTATGCAGAGTGCGGCAAAGCTGTGGACCGGGTGATTGCTCTTTTGAGCTCCCTGGGGTGGATCATCAACTGGGAGAAGAGCCAGCTGCGCCCGACTCAGTCCCTGGAGTATCTGGGAGTTCGATTCGACACCCAAGTGGGCAGAGTGTTCCTGCCAGACAATCGGATTGTCAAACTTCAGGCTCAGGTGGACCAGTTCCTAGTAGCCTCTCCTCTTCGGGCTTGGGACTATGTGCAGCTGTTGGGCTCTATGACGGCCACGATGGCCTGGGCCAGGGCTCATATGAGACCACTACAACACTCTCTGCTGCAGCGCTGGACTCCGGTGTCGGAGGATTATGCTGTGCGCCTTCCCTTGGACCCAGCAGTGCGCAAGGCGCTGAGCTGGTGGCTGCAGACAGACAAGTTGTCTGCAGGAATGCCTCTGGTGACCCCGGAGTGGATTGTCGTCACGACGCACGCCTCTTTGTCGGGCTGGGGAGCCCACTGCTTGGGAAGGACAGCGCAGGGGCTCTGGTCTCCTGCAGAGGCAAAGTGGTCTATCAACCTCCTGGAACTCAGAGCCATTCGGTTGGCGCTTTTGGAGTTCATCCCGGTACTGGCGTTGAAGCCAGTACGGGTCCTGTTGGACAATGCCACGGCTGTGGCCTATGTCAACCGCCAGGGAGGTACCAAGAGCGCCCCTCTAGCCAAGGAGGCCATGAATCTATGCCAGTGGGCGGAAGCGAACCTGGAACAGCTGTCAGCGGCCACATTGCCGGAGTCATGAATGTCAAGGCGGACTTTCTCAGTCGCCATACCTTGGATCCCGGAGAGTGGCAGCTATCTGCTCAGGCGTTCTTGGACATCACGAAGCGCTGGGGCCAGCCGAGCCTAGTTCTGATGGCGTCATCGGCCAATTGCCAAGTGCCGCGCTTTTTCAGCAGAGGACGGGACCATCGATCCCTGGGAGAAGATGCTCTTTTCCAACAGTGGCCGACACAGGAGCTTCTCTATGTGTTCCCGCCCTGGCCCATGTTGGGCAGGGTGCTAGACCGGGTGGCAAAGCATCCGGGCCGGATAATCCTGGTGGGTCCGGACTGGCCCAGACGTCCCTGGTATGCGGACTTGATCAGGCTCTCAGTGGACGTTCCTCTGCGGCTGCCAGTGGAGCAGGGCCTGTTGCATCAGGGTCCCGTGGTGATGGAGGATCCCTCCCCCTTTGGTCTTACGGCCTGGCTATTGAGCGGCAGCGTCTGAGAAAGAAGGGCTTCTCAGACAAGGTCATCGCCACTATGCTGAGAGCAAGGAAGCGCTCTACTTCTACTGCTTACGCCAGGGTTTGGCGTACCTTTGCAGCGTGGTGTGAAGCAGGCTCACTTTCTCCCTTCACTGCTCCAATTTCTTCAGTGTTGGCGTTCCTGCAAGAAGGTCTGGAGAAAGGCCTGTCGCTCAGTTCCCTTAAAGTCCAGGTAGCGGCTCTGGCTTGCTTCAGGGGCTGCCTGAAGGGTGCTTCCCTGGCTTCGCAGCCAGATATGGTGCGCTTTCTCAAGGGAGTTAATCACCTGCGCCCTCCTCTGCACTCAGTGATGCCTGCGTGGAATCTCAACCTGGTGCTAAGAGCCTTGCAGAAGCCGCCTTCTGAACCCTTGTCGAGGGCATCTCTGAAAGACCTGACGTTGAAAGCAGTCTTTTTGGTGGCTATCACTTCAGCCAGAAGAGTTTCCGAGCTCCAGGCACTCTCATGTCGAGAGCCCTTTCTGCAGTTCACTGAGGCAGGAGTGTCTATTCGCACAGTGCCTTCCTTCCTGCCCAAGATTGTTTCTCGCTTCCATGTGAATCAGCAGCTCTGTCTCCCTTCCTTTCGTAGGGAGGACTACCCAGAGGAATACTCTGCTCTCAAATATCTGGATGTGAGACGAGTCATCATCAGATACTTGGAAGTGACCAATGATTTCCGGAAGTCGGATCATCTGTTTGTCCTGTTTGCAGGTCCTCGTAAGGGTCTGCAGGCTGCTAAGCCTACAGTGGCAAGATGGGTCAAGGAAGCCATTGCAGCGGCTTATGTGGCCGCGGGGAAGGTGCCGCCTATCCAGCTGAAGGCTCACTCCACTAGAGCTCAGGCGGCCTCGATGGCAGAGGCCGGGTCCGTCTCCTTGGAAGAGATTTGCAAGGCGGCAACTTGGGCATCGGCCCATACCTTCTCCAGGCGTTACCGCTTGACTGTGGCTGCTCGGGCGGAGGCCCGGTTTGGAGCTTCAGTGTTGCGGTCAGGGATTTCTATGTCCCGCCCTGGGTGAGTACTGCTTCGGTACATCCCACCAGTCTATGGATTGATCAGCATGATGATATGGAAGGTAAAATTATGTATCATACCTGATAATTTTCTTTCCATTAATCATAGCTGATCAATCCATAGCCCCTCCCAGATATCTGTATTGTTTATATTCTGGTTGCATTTCAGGTTCAAGTTTAGTCTTCAGTTCCTGTTCAGGAGGACTTCGTGTTCAAGTTTTTCAATGGATTCTTCAAGAGTTGAGACGAATTTGTGTTACAGTGAGCTGCTGCATTCCTCTCCCCTCCGTTTTACGGGGCTGGATTGAAACTTAAATTCTGCCGGCGCTCCCTCCCGCTTCATGCGGCAGTAGGGCAGCTTTGTACCCCTCCCGCTTCGGCGGTGTTAGGGTCAGTCAGCTCCTCCCGCGGTTGCGGTTGCAGGATAAGCCAGATCCCCCCGCATCGGCGGGTGTGGTGTCCCTCCCTCGCTCCGCGGGGATGAGCTGGACGGATTCCCCTCCCCCACTTGTGTGGGGATGAGCTGGGTTAATTCCCCTCCCCCGTTTCGGCGGTGGTGAGCTGGGCAGAGTGTCCCTTTGTGGGTGTAATTCTCTAAGTGCTGAGTCCTGCGGATGGAGCTTGGATATCGACATACTGAGGAGTTTCCGGCAGCACATGACCACATATAGGGAGGCAAAAGGATTGCTCTCTATCTCCACCTGCTGGTAGATGGACACAACCCACCAGTCTATGGATTGATCAGCTATGATTAATGGAAAGAAAATTATCAGGTATGATACATAATTTTACCTTGCCCCAAGTACAAAAACATAGATTGTGAGCCCTCTAGGGTCAGAAAAAGTACCTGCATATATTGTATACAGCACTGCATACATCTAGTAGCACTATAAATGATTAGTAGTAGTAGCTAAGGATCAATCAATTGACCTTAACACGTGTTAATTGGAGCCAATTAAGAATTATAGAATAAGGCACAAGGCATTTATGCATGTAACTGCTGCACCTAATTTCCACCGCACTCAAATCCAAAGTAGGCATAATCATGGGAGAGACATGGGCAGATCAGGGATACGTTTGGAAATTAGCAGCAGGATAATAGAATACCTACACTTCTGCACCTAACCGCCATTAGTTGGGTGAAAGCACTTACACTGGCCTTTGGCTGGCATCTGGGCAAGTCACTTAACCCTCCATTGCCCCTGGTACAAAATAAGCACCTGAATATATGTAAACCGCTTTGAATGTAGTCGCAAAAAAACTCAGAAAGGCGGTATATCAAGTCCCATTTCCATTTCCCTAAATGCTTGTGCACAAAGTTAGGTGTGAAATGCACGCTAAGCTAATGTTCTATAACGGCTGTTCAGCACCAAATTCATGCTTAGCACACATTATCCTGCCACCTAACTTTGACCAACCTTTACTGAATTCTTTACTTACTTTACTTTACACTATTTTGATTATTTGTTTCACCAAAACACAGCCTGAAGTGAATTATAATTTTAACAATTTAAAATTCACAAGAATAACCTTTAATAAAATCTAAACCTAACATGGTATATCTTAGTCTTCTCCTAAAAAAATACATTCCATAAAACCAAACTTTGAAATATTTCTTACATTTTCCATAGCACTGGGTCTGACGAAGATCCAAAGGTAGAACATTCCCCCCATAGTTTATGGAATGCTATAAATTATGCGCATCACTTGGAAACAGGATACTGGGCTTGATGGACTTTCAGTTTGTCCCAGTATGGCAACGTTTATGTTCTTATCAACCGCCTTTATGACGACATCTTGGTACGAACAATGGGGAGGGAGTGGGTGGGGGGGAGGGAGGGAGGGAGGATAGCAGAGAATTGAAGACTTGTGTGATATATCTGACAGTTGGTTTGTTGATGGTTTAATAAATATGCAGTGCACATACAAATGTTACAATGGGGAAGGTAGGGGGGGTGGGAGAGAGGAAATGTTAAATCTTGATGATCCAGTTGAATGATTTCTATTTACTTGTATTAACATGAAAAGATAATCATGTGGATAAAATAGAAATGTCTTGGTTTTGTTTGAAATGTTGATCATCAATAAAAATGATTGAAACATCAACCGCCTTTATGAACAGATTCACCCAAAGCGGTGTAACTTACACCTGCCACTGATATGGCTTACGAGGGTGCGCCTAAACATTGGTGCACCTATGCAAACATACACAAATATTCTAGAACGGAATCTTGGCACTAAGAGCCAGATTCTATATAAGGCGTCTAAAAAATCCACAGTAAACATTTACACCAAAGCGTATTCTATCAGCAGTGCCTAGATAGAGGTGTGTTATATAGAATATGCTTAGTTGATATCCCAGCACCTAAAACTATGTGCCTCCATTTACACCACTGAAAATGTGATGTAAATCCCTTGTGTAGATTTATGCGCACTGGGCCATATTCTATAACTATGAATGTAAATTTTGGAACACCCACGAGATGCGCATTCCCCACCCCCCATAGCCACGCTCCTTTTCAACTGCGCACATTAGAATTTTGGTGCACTTCATTACAGAATACACAGCAAATTGTGCATGTAAATTCTAATTATTGCCAATTAGTGCTCACTATTGCTTGTTAAGTGCTGTTATCAACACTGATTAGCTTAAGCCAATTAAATTATGCACGTTGGCGTTGTTAAGAGAATATGCCTGGATTTCAACATGGATCTCTTGGCGCACTATATAGAATCCAGCAGTAAGTGCATGCCATCAGGGCACCTATACTGAGGTGCCAATATACAGAATTTAAGAAAAGTGTGCCCTATTTATATGTAGCAAATTATTAGGACAATATTTAATCATAGTGGAGGCTCATTTATCAATCCATAATATATATGCCCAGCGCTCTCATGTTACTCAAAAAACTTTAAGCATAGCAACAAATTCAATTGATTACAAGACCAACTTATTTCACATGAGCCACTCAGCTCACCAGCGTCCTCATCAGTCTAATTGTGTTAACTTTAGTGCAACATTTAATATAAATCTTTTTAATTTTTGCAATTTTCTTTAACATAGCAGAAAATTGGCATAATGTATGATATGTATATGGGATGCTGGCAGATAAATTTTCAGACCGAACCCTGATGCAGCATTTCTGCAAAACACGCTGTATGTCAGCGAACAGTCCTGCCATCAAGCTTAAGTTAAGTAGTAGTTTTGTATTATTTTAAAGAAAATGTAAAAAAAAATTTAAAAGATGTATATTAAATGTTGCATTAAAATTAAAGACTTGGTCTCGCTTAGACTTATTTTGTCAGGAACCCCAGAGCAGTGGCGTAGGAATGGGGGGGCGGGGGGGGCGGTCCGCCCCGGGTGCACGCCGCTGGGGGGAGAGAGCAGTGAACCAGTGCAGAGCCGACACACCCCAGCAACGTGCAGTCGGGGCAGATCGGCCCTCCCGCCCGTCCCTCACCGCAGGTATGCACTCCGGGGGGGGGGGAGGTATGCGCTCCGGGGGGTGCGCTCCAGCGGGGGGAGGGTGCGCCGTGCTGCACCCGGGGGGGTGCGCAGTGGCGACCCGCCCTGGGTGTCAGCTCCCCTCGCTACGGCTCTGCCCCAGAGCACTAATTGACCTTATGTATCCATGCTATTTGTCTAAAGGTATTGTCATGGAACGATGATAATGTTGTTCTGATCTTTTATTTACGCTTATTTACCATGGATTGTTGATATTGTTTGACTTTGTGTTTACTTTTATGTTCTATGTTTTGAAAAAAAACTTTAATAAAAATATGAAAAAAAACATTAACACAATTGGACCATTGAGGAGGCTGGTGAGCCAAGAGTTGAGCGGTTCTTGTGAAATAAGTCATCACTGAGGTCTTGTGTTCCACTGAATTTGTTGCTATGTTTAAACTCTTTATATGTAGTGCGTACTTCTTTGTGAAGAGTGCGCATTCTTGAAGACATTCATTCCAGAACAAAGGAAAAACAAAAAAAAACCAATATGAACATTTTGGGAGTTGCCCATCCTTAATTCATACAACTCTGGCCTACAAATACTCCTTGTCTTGCATTCCTACCATGATTCAAGAGAGTTCTTGACAGCACATCCCACTTACAAAATGACTGTGCATTTTTATAAATGTCTCTTCTCAGGGATAGGGGGAGGGGAAGGCACTTTAATTATTTTCATCAGTGCAAAATAAAACTTCTTGTTCCACACATTTGCCAGGAAGACTTCCTTCCATCAGTCATTCTGGCAGTTAAATAAGAATGCATCTTCAGGACACAGAACTTTTTCACCTGGCATTTCACGATAATTTGTCACAGTGCCGGGTGCAGCAAGTTCTTTTCAGCTACTGCTTCCATTCAGTGAACTCAGGAATTGTTTTTTTTCCACTTTAAATCTACAATTCATAGGATATCCAAGGCACTGGGATGTAATTTATTGAATGCATTCTTCCATCCTATGCCTATGGGATAAACTTTAAATCTGGTTCACTCTGTGTAAAGGGAATTGTCTTCCCTATATTGTAATATTTTAGAATTTCTGTAGGACTTATCACCTCTGATATTTATAGACTTGCCAACTCTGGAGACCGAAACAAACAGCAGTCTTTTGCTGGCTTGAGGGTAAAGTATATGACAACACATTGGTTCATGTACCACTGTATTAAGACTGACAGCAGCATACAGATTCTGGCGCGCTGCTGCATTATATATTTAACCCGTTACAGAGATCCAGTTATCTACAGCTTTTAAATTCAGATAATTAGTCCAGCAGTTCCTTGAATTTTAAAGGCTAGCTTGCACGAAGACAAGCAAATTTGTTGCTTAGAGGTTTTATTTCAGTTAGTCAGAAATCTAAGATCAATAATGTCAATCAGTGGTAAGTGATACATATGAGGAAAGTTGAATCAGAACTGAAGCACCTGGTGTGTTCATGAATAATAAATGAGGTTTCCTGTAAGCACGGGTCCTATTCCATCGGTCTAGTTAGTGTTACTGCCCAGCAATCCCATCCCAAGCATTTATTTTGGGGTGCAAAATCTTTAGCAAAGCTTCTACAACGAGTACACTTGGAGGATCACCTGGTTCAATTCCCAGATTGGGTCTGCTGCACCTTAGGTCGCTAAAAGATGGCAGGCTGTAAAGGGAGCGAAAAAGAAATAAGTTGTGCTGTAGGGATCCCAGGGCAATAGAACAAAGAAGGGCTTCTGCCAAACATGCAGCATCTGACGTGGGGTCACAACCCCCAAAAGAGCCCTTTTCTGCCCAGGATGTGAGAAGCTCAGGTGGGGGGGAGAAGGGTGTGTTAAAAGGGGAGTGAAGAATGTGGAATGCAGCAGAGAGAAAGAGAGTGCAGGGAGATTGAAGGGAAAAGAGTGTGCAAGGGGTGTAAGAAAGAGGAAATTAATGCAGTGAGGGCAAGGAAGAAAGCATGGGGAGGAGAACAGAATGTCTATATGGAAAAAAAAATGCACACACACATATGCCCTGCTCTTCCTCCACTCCACATACATCTTGTCCCCCTTCACCTCCACACCCCACCCTCCCCCTACAACAAAAAACACAAACCCTCTCTCTCAATAAAGGTGGGTGCTTGAGCACCCCCAGCATTGAGCAAATGTCTTCTCTTTTTCCAAGGAGGGATAATTTGAAATGGGTTTAGCACCCCCAGTCATACTGAAGAGTTGGGTCCTATAAAGATACATACAGTGCCACTCATGGACACACCTCATACACCCCCTGACATTCTAATTAGACACACTTTACCATGTTTCTTTCCACTGAGTCCTCCATACTGGCATGCATGGGTTTATGAGTGGAGAAAGAGAAATGTGCCATCTTGTCACACTATAGGGCCAAATTCAGTAAATGGCACCCAAAGTTAGGTACTGTTACGATCCACGCTAAGTGCCAATTGTATAAAGGTCACTTGGCGCTAAGTGACTTTTATAGAATAGGTCACTCCAAGGTCAGCCTAGTGCCTCTTACAGAGCTAAGTCCCCTCCCCCCCCCCACCAGGCCCCACTTCATGCCAGGGGCGTATCTGGAATCTGGCGGTAGGGGGGGCCAGAGAGGGGGGGGGCACATTTTTTCCTCCCTTCCCCCCGCCACCGCCGCCGCTTCTCTCCACCCCCCTCCCCGCCGTCAACCCTCCCCCGCTGCTTACTTTTGCTGGCGGGGGGGCCCCAACCCCCGCCAGCCGAGGTCCGACCCGCAGTCTTCATATTTCGTCTTCCTCCGACTCCTCCGTGGCCATGCTGCAAGGAAGTAACGCTGCAGTGCTGATTCGTTTAATCCAGTTCGGAGTCTGACGTCGCAGCACGTTGTACGCGCATACAACGTGCTGCGACGTCAGACTCTGAACTGGATTCAACGAATTAGCACTGCAGCGTTACTTCCTTGCAGCATGGCCACGGAGGAAGATGAAATATGAAGACTTCGGGTCGGACCTCGGCTGGCGGGGGTTGGGGCCCCCCGCCAGCAAAAGTAAGCAGCGGGGGAGGGTTGACGGCGGGGAGGGGGGCCAGGGCGAAATCTGCGGGGGCCCAGGCCCCTGTGGCCCCACGCAGATACGCCCCTGCTTCATGCAGATGTTCAATTTGTACAGCACAGGACTTTCCCCCTGGCTCACAACCTCTTTTCTGGTGACTAAAGCAGCCTTACAGTGCTCTGCCTCCATTGCCTATTCATTAGCTGGCCTATCCCAAAGCTGGAGATTCACCACCGCTATGCTGGAGATTGAAAGCCAATGAGTGAGGGTTTTTTTGTGGGCCCCAGCATGTCTAAATCCAGTTCTGGCTATTGTATATTTCAAAAATTGACATTTTCTAATCATGTTAGTCCCAATCTCTGGTTTCTGTTTTCCTCTGTCTTCTCAACTCTCTTGCTGGACTGAAGCTTTTGTTTGTAACTTGGAAACAAAATAAAAAGTAAAGAATATTTGAAAGTATCTGCTGGTGGCAATTTGTGGGGCTTGGATTAATCCTGGGGAGGAGACTTCCTTCCTCCCCCTACTGGCGCAGCGGTCCCGTTTACAATATAAAAGAGGTGAAAAATCCCCACGTAGTTGCCTTCCTAGCCTTGTATGTCCTCATTTCCACCTTTTGACTACCCTTACACCCTCATTCCTTCCAGCTGCTGGCTCTATACTGCGCAATCCATATTTGTGTATATGCCTTAGATAAGGCTACCAACTGGATTCAGATTCACAGGACAGGGTTGATCCAATCCTGGGTTTACCCCATGCTGGGACTTGTAGTCTTGCTTTTCTTAGGGAATGCAATGGGAAAATCAGAACTATAAGTCCCTGCATGCAACAGGGTAAACCTAGGCCTGGATCAACCCTGTCTTATGAATCTGGATCCAATTGTCAGCCTTAGCCTTAGACCAGGGGTTCCCAAGCCTGTCCTGAGGGAATCCCAGCCAGTCAAGTTTTTAGGATATCCACAATAAATGTACATGAGATAGATTTACATACCAAGGAAGCAGTGTATGCAAATAAATGTCATGAATATTCATTGTGGATATCCTGAAAACCTGACTGGCTCGGGTTCCCCCAGAACAGGTTTGGGAATCAGTGCCCTTAATGACCTCCTTTAGAGGTCATTTCACACTGCAGGGAATCAACTGAGAAAGCCCTTTTCCTACTGTATTGCAATTGACCTTTCTTTCATTTAATGTATCAAATAATAAAGATGGATCAAGCCAAACCTCCAGGTTCCTAGCTGATTGCTGCTAACGAACACATTCTCTTTTAACCTGAATCTTATAATCCAGAACAAGTTCTGTCTCAATCCCACTGCACAGCCTGTATTTTCAAAGGATGAGGCTTCAGGCAGTTTTTCAAAAGCCAAGTGAAGTGACTATTATTCCCAATTGTGAACAGCATTTCTCAAGATCTCACTGGATATTCTCCCCATTTAAAAGAGTTGGATATCATCCACAAGCACATGAAATTTCAGCCCAATTCACTGTAATTACATCGCGTAATGGAAGAAGAAAAACATAAAATAAACAGAGTGGTCCTGTTACCAAACTGTGGTAAAAAGTGGCCTTAACGTGTGCTTACCTGAGTCATTCCTGCACGCTAAGGCCATTTTTACCACATGGGTAAAATGGCAGAGAGTTTCCTATTTTTTAATTAATGGCCACATGCTAATTTTCTCATTAGTGCGTGAGCTCCTTCTGCCACCTACTTTGAAGGCACATGCTAATGATACAGTGTGCAGCAATTTAGCTGCGCTAACCGATTAGCACAGTACAGGCCTAGTGTCCACTCCTAACTCGCCCCAGTGCTAAAAAATAGAAACATTTATCGTTTATTTATTTACTATACCGTTTCTTATTGCATTCGCAAAACAAAACGGTTTACATCATAAAAACTAAAATTTATATTAAAAAAACATAAATCCATTAATTTGATAGGAAAGCACTGCAAAACACTAACATTCATACTAAAAATATATAGACAATAAACAACTATCCATGCCAAAAAAGATAATTTTTTAGCGCATGCATATGCCAAAATTACCGTGAGACGCCTGCATGTTCCCCGTGGTAAGCATGTTAGTGCTTACTGCAGCTTGGTAAAAGGATCCCAGAGTGAAAGTACTGACTCCTGTAAGACCCAACACATCTTCCAAGGCACTGACAAAACCCGTCCCACTACCACCTTTTATTCTCAATTTTCCAGAAAAGACAGATGCAGCTACCTTCACTATTCCAGCTTCCACTCTTCACATACAAAAAAAAGTCCTTTATACACGGTCAAGCCTGACAATATCACCACAGATGCTCTGATCCAAGAGACAGGGATAAACACCTCAAAAGGCCATAACCCCAAAATCGTCTTCAGGAAGATTGCTTCTTCATTTGATAAACCTTCTGCAGTATAAGGGGAAAGAAAACAAGAGAAAGTCCCCCTTGAAGTGCCATACAATCCAGAGCTGCAAAAACAGAAGAATCATAATAGTTTTTACAAAATCTGATATACCACCTTTCTCACAAAATCAAAGTGGTTTACAATAAAAATTTTAAAATAAGGAGGAAAATAATGCCATGAAATGATAGGGAAAAGAACCTACAGACAGTGCTCCAGGAGGATGAAGTGCTGAATAAGATATTTTTCTACTTTGCTAATACTGGCCTTCTAACAACAACCTCCCAATCTGAAGAACAATAGTGCAAAACAAGCTCCCAGTCCCAACAGAAGTTCAATGGCACAAGTCCCTGCAATATATAGCAAGCTGCAAATTTCCCAGCACATATCACAGGACCTCCTACTCACATGGACAAGACATTTATCACAAGGGGACCCTATTTATCCACTAATATAGTATATATTATTCAATGTGGAAAGTGTGAGGAAGAATGCTGTGTTGGGGAGACAGGCCAGATATTAAGGACATGGATCAGTTCACATAAACATTATGCCATAAGGCAAACCAAGGTGACACCCCTGTCGGGGAGTGAAGAGCATTTCTCAGGACCAGAGCATTGCATCACTGATCTTATAATCAGGGCTGTGATTCTGGTAGTAGCAGTGGGATTATGAGAGCACAATTCTAGCACACCCAGGTAGAACCGCAGGGCTCCTTTGTCTACAGAGCCAAGTTTGGTTCAAACATCATCTGTTTCAAACATTATCTGCTAGCAAGTGGGAACAGTCCAACTTTTTCCAGTTTCCCAGTAGCAGTATTGGTGTTCTAGGGCCCAGTGTATTATTTATAATAATAATACTGTCTTTTCATAGGTGGGTTAGGGCTGTTATGGTGTGGTAAGGGCTGTATAGGTTTTCAGTGTCTTTTTGCAGGGTTTGTGTTATTTTGCAACCTATTTGAAAGCAAACTCTGAGGCAAGGGCTGCCAATGGCAGCCTTTGCCCCCCCCCCCCCCCCCAAAAAAAAAAAAAAAATAAAAATGCTCAAGGCCAGTCATCTCCACATCTTGTGGAGTCATCACACAAATAAAAGCCCATCTGCTTTAAACAGTGTCTGGCACTGGAAGAAGCCTGTTCTGTTTCTGAAGTAATGATCACAATTTGAGTATTTTTGTATGGCAAGTTGTAGGGGGGATAGTTCCATTATTGGGGAATTTGGAGTTTGTGATACAGAACTGGAGGTGCAGGATCTATACTGAGATTCTGTCCAGTCCTGTAGAGAATCCAAACTCCACCGCCCACATAGAAGAATTGTTCAAAGATGCTGTCAGTTATAATGGTGATTTTAGGGATAGCTGAAACTGGCTGGAGGGGATGGGTTTCTTTGTTCTTAGAAGGCCATAGGGTCTTATATTGTTCATTTAAAAACTGGAGCAAAGAAGGGGTATGATGTGTGGAAATGTCACCTTGGCTTGTCCTTCTTCCCCTCCCCACCCACCCCCCCATACCTAGCTTGCCATCCCAAATATTTTTGTCTAGAGATGCCAGTGCAACCAATTAAAGGGCTGGATAATAATGAACCTTCAGAACAGTGCTTCCCAAACGTGTCTGGCTCTGGAGTACCCATTGCCTGCCAGTTATGCACGAGAGACATTTGCATACCTTGAGACTCAAACATATGCAGCTGTAAATCCTGCAGGCTGATTGTAGGTATCCCGAAACGCCCTCCCGCCCCCCAGTGCCGCGTGCACGCGGGTGGAAGGTAGGAGTGAGTGACGCGCTCGCGCAGCGCCCGCCCACCTCCCTCTCTCTCTGCCCTGTCGGAGTGTGCCTGGCGGTCCGGCTCCGAACGTTCTGCTGCTCTCTCCAGGAATGAGAAGCCATGGCCGGCTCTTCCAACGAGGAGAAAAGCTGCCGCCGCTTCCTGGAGCTCTTCCTGGGCGAGTTTCGCGGGCCCTTCGGGGAAGAGGACCCCTTGCCCCTGCGTCCCGTCTCCGATCGCATCACCGAGGAGGAGGTGGAGGGCGAGTGCCTGGACCTGTGCCTGCAGCAACTCTACAAATAGTTAAGTGGCGAGCGCTTTGCGCTGGGGTCGGGGAGGGCTGAGGGAAGGCGCCTCCACTTGTACCGGGCTCCCGTGCAGTGCAAGGTGCTTAGCGGCAGCATGAGAGGGAGCTAGAGGAAGGCTGCAGCGTGCATCGCTCTGCCCGGTTCCTTAGCGTTCTCTCAATGCCCCCGTCTGCTTTGCAAAGAAAGGGCAGTGTGTAAGCAAGAAGTTAAAAGGACGGAGCGTGAGGGTTAGTGAGTGATGCTATGTAACAGCACGCAAAAGAGGGAAGACAAATTCGTGCAGAGAGCCGAACATCCAGCGCACTGTACAGCCATGCTAGGCTTAGAGAGAGAGAGAGCCGCAGGCAGCTTAGGTTTCAAAGTCGGAAAGCCGGTGCATTAGTAGCAGCCTTAAGGATTCCTCGAGGTGACCTGAACGCTCTATTTTGTTGGCGTCTTGCCTATGTGTCCTCTTAGGAGCAAAACAAAAGCCCTTTACACTATGGCACATGATCAGACATGCCAGCCTGTGAAAATATGCAGGAGTGAAGGCGGTTTCTGCATTTTAACCGATAACATGAGAGGTGTTACTCCGCTGCATAGTAAAAGAAAAGAGAATTAACATCAGATAGGATGCTGTAACCTCCTTCTCCGGCATCTATATATCTGACAGCAGGAGGAGGCGGACTGGAGACGGAAGGGACAAAAAATGTCAAATGCTCTCCCACCTTAGCTGTGCCCTCTGGAAAGTCATTCGTTGTCTTATGAAAAGCTAAGTAATCTTGTCAGGCAGAGGAAAATAGTATGTTCAGAAAGGTCTTCCTATTCCTTGTTTGTTTGTGAGAGGGAAAGAATAGAATTCAGGACTGTTTATATCTATCTATATGGAATAAGAAAATGAGAAGCGTTATTGTCCTGTTGGGATTAATAAGGAATGTAATAATGACCAAAATAAATGCTAGCCTGACCCCTCTGCACAGTGCCTTGGGAAAGAGCCATTTCTTTGTGAGGTACCTTTGCTGACTTTTCAACCTCTTAATATAGATTGCTATGTTTTATTTGTTGAATTTCACTCTGTTTAGAATTTGTAGCACCTGCCGTCTTGCTAGTCATAAATGAGCTTAGCAAAGTGTATTATCTTGTAAGTAATCGAGCATAAATTTCAAGCTCAGCCAGAAAGCTGTCTTCTGCTATATGTCCTGGCTGTTGTGGAATGTAAGTCACCTAGATCTGGTTTTTCCCCAAACCTGCCCTGGTAAATGGAGACCCAACAGCTGTTCAGCTATTTAGAATATCACAACGAATATGTGTAAGATCAGGGCCAGTGTTAACATGCAGGGGCTCAGGGCAGAAATTTGGAAGGGGTCCCCAAAGCCTGCCAGCAGAAGCAGACTGAACCCCTTCAGCTTTAGGCAGGCTTGTTGTCCCCCCCCCCCCCCCCCCCCCCCCCGCTTTGGCATGGGGGTCTAGGACAGTTGCCCTGTTTGAACCCCCTGCTGACTCTGCATAAGATGAATTTGTACGCAATGTGCACAAATATACCCTTTCATATTCATTGTGGATATCATGAAAATCTGATTGGCTGTAGGTCACTAGTATAGGTTTGGGAAAGCCTTGTGGAAGGACAAGTTCCCTCCTCAGTGTACCACATCAGTTCACTTAGTAAAGCACCATTAGTGCATGCAGTATTGCAGGAAATTGCAGACAAAAGAACACGAGTTACGTGCATTAAAAACAATAAAAACTTCTCCCTTTCTCAAAGAGAGAGCCAAGCAAGCTGGAAAGATGCAGGTGTCTCTGCTTGAGCTGTTTCTCTATCCCCCAGACAGTACAATCTGCTTTTCAGCTCCCATGGGTTATAATTTTTGAAAGGAAATAGTTTACCAATAAACGCATTTTTATTGATGGTAAACTTAAAAAAAATTGATTCTTCTGCACTCTGTCATTAGACATGCGATAAAAAGATCTGATTGACTGTAAGCATTCAGCAGTAATAGAACGATCCAATGAGTGAAATCTTATAGAGTGCTGTGAGCCCACGAAAGAGAGAGTGAGTGTCAGAGGAGGGATAGGGAAATGGAGGGGAGATGGTGAACATGGGGAGGGGAACAGAGACACAGAATGGAGGTGATTAACAGGAAAGATAGGTACACAGTGGGAATGATGGTGGTCACAGAGAGAGAAAAAATGTCAACTGGACAGAAGACCCTGGAAAGAGCAGATGATGAATGGCACTTGGGGGAGGGAGGACATAATAGAAGACGAATGGTAATTGGGGAGAGGGTCAGATGATGGGTAGCACTCGGTTCAGAGGAGTAGATGGATGGCACTCGAGGGTGATGGGGAAGAAGGGGAACAGAAATGAAGATGGGACTGGGGAAAATAGAGCACAAGATAGATGGGACAAGGGTGTGGAGGGAAAATGGGAACAGCAAAAATGAGAAAAGGGATAGGGGTGGGAGAGGTGAGAATGGAAACCAAGTAGAAAATGAATAGGACTAGGGCAGTGGTTCCCAAACCTGGTCCTGGAGTCACCCCTGCCAGTCAGGTTTTCAGGATATCCACAATGAATATTCGTGGGAGAGATTTGCTTTCAGTGGAAGCAGTGCGTGCAAACCTCTCTCATGAATATTCATTGTGGATATCCTAAAAACCTGACTGTCTGGGGTGCCTCCAGGACCAGATTTGGGAACCACTGGAATAAGGAAGGGAGAAGGGGAACAGCAGAAAAGAGAAAGGGACTAGGGGGTGGTGGAAAGAGAAGAGAATCAGAGCAGAAGATAACTAGAACTTGATTGAAGGGAAAGTGGTGGGAATTTCAGGGGTACAGTGAGGACTTGGCAGTTGGTAGATATGAGGGTATGTTGGTGGGTTGAGAGAATAAGTGAAGGTGAAAATGGGAGGTAAGAGAAGGGGATGAAGTGGGGGAAAGATTGACACATGGTGCGAATGACCTGTAAGACTGGAGAGAGGATGGAGGTATGGGAAGGGATATGAGAGGAAGAGGATGGTTCTCTGAAGGGGTTGAGTAAGGGTAGAAATGAGGTTAAGATGGTGAAAGAGAGGCAGTTGGAGATGGGGTAGAGATTAAGAGAAGAATGGCCTGGAGGCAAGTGAAGGAAAGAGGGAGACTGGAATGGAAACAGGGGATGGTGAGGAGATGAGAAGCAATGGAGGGGTAGGTGAGGACTGAGAGGGTGAGTACAGAGCTTGGGAATGGGGAACGACAGGAGAGAGGGAGATGGGAAAAGCTGGTAGGTATGTGAGAGGTGAAAAGGAGACTAAGGACTAGACAGAGGGTGAGAGAAAGGGAGAATGAGGATAAAGTCAAATGGATGAATATAAACAGAAAAGTGAAACAAAAAAATAAAAAGAAAGATCAGTTTCAGAGAGATGTACAGATGGAAAAGAAGAGAGAGAGAAGAACCTGGGAAAAGAGAAGACTGACAGAAGGAAAGTGGGAAAGAGACTGGAACCCAGGGGATGTGTCCACTTTCGGAATTGTACATTTCTATTTTTGTATTTTGCAGAGTACAGGAGAAAATGCATTTGTCTCTTTTACTAGTATTACACTGCTTGTAATAGGGGTAGGCCACAATCCAATTGGGTTTTCAAGATTTCCAAATGAATATGCATGAGATCTATTTGCATAAAAATGCATAATCATTGTCTAAATCTTGAAAACCCAACTGGGTTGTGGTCCTTGAGGACTGTAGTTGCTAACCCCTGGCTTATCAAATCTGGCTTTCTTGGGAGGTGGAGGGAGAGGATCACCATTTCAGTTTTTTCCAGCATATTTTTTTTTTTGTGGTTCCCTTTTCTGTATCTGGTGAGGGCTTGTCCATGGTCTCCATGTATGATTGAGGTGAAGGATTCTGTTAGTGCAGTGGTGGGCAACCTTTAACCTTGAGGGCCGCAACCCAGTTGGGTTTTCAGGATTTCCCCATTGTATGGAAATATATTTCATGCATATTCATTGGGGAAATCCTGAACACTTGACTTGGGTTGCGGCCCTCAGTCTGAAGTTGCTCACCCCTGTGTTAGTGTGAAGCATTTGTGTAGGAATTTTTAACAGTCCAGCTTATTCTAGTTTCCCAATAGTAGGTATATTGGAATTTGGAACTCTAAGGCCCACTGTAATATTTACAGCACTATCTTTTCGTAGGTGGGTTAGGGCTGTTAGGATTGGTAAGTTTGTTATATAAGTCTTGAATGTCTTTTTGTAGAGTTTTTGTATTATTTTGCACAGTGTTTGGCCCTATTTGAAAGCAGTCTCTTGACACCCAAAATAAAAATGCTGAAGACCAGTCACCCGGGTTTTCAGGATATCCATAATGCATATGCATGAGATTTGCACGTACTACCTCTATGGTATGCATATGAATTGTGAATATGATGAAAACCTGAAAGGCTGGGCGTACCCTGAGGACTGCGTTGAGAAACACTTCTGTAGAGTAACTGCACACAAAAAAAAAACACACCTCATCTGTTTTAAACAAAGTGTCTGGCAGTGGAAGGAGTGTGTTCTGTTTCTGAGGTGATAATCACAATCTGAATAATTTTGTATAGCGTGCTGTAAGAGGTATAGCTCTGTTGGGGAATATGGAATTTGTGATATAGAACTGGAGGTGCAGGGTTTATACTGAAATTCTGTCCAATCCTGTAGGGAATCCAGACTTTACTCTCACACAGAAGAATTTGTTGAGTAATGCTATCGGTTATAATGGTGGTTTTACCTGGTGGCCAAAACTAGTTGGAGAGGAAGGCTCTTTTTATGCCCAGAGGGCCATGATGTCTTATATTGGTAATTTAAAAGTGTGTTTGTGGCAGTGGTGTGCTGGTAAATTTTTAACAACAGGCTCTCTCTCCGGTCCACCTCGGTGCCCCCCCCCCGTCCACCTCTGCGCCCCCCCAAAATTGCAGAGCTGGCTATAGCCATGGGGGGGGGGGGGGGGGCAATGCATTACTCTCTCCAGGAAAAAAAATTAAATGATCCCAGGTTCCAATCTAATTCATGTTTAATGTGGGATAAAATGCCATAAATAAGTAAATACATACATAAATAAGTAAGTAAATAAATATAAACTTTTAATGTTGAGCACCTGATTCTCAAAGTGAACATATTCCAAACGCTATAATGAAAATAAAATGATTTTTTTTCTACCTTTGGTGTCTGGTGACTGTTTTTCTAATCATGCTGGCCCAGTATCCGATTCTGCTGCTATCTGTCCTCTTAACTCCATTTCCAGGGCTTCCTTTCCATTTATTTCTTTCCTTCTTTCCTCTTCATTTCTGGTCCTCAGCTTCTGCCTATTTTCTTCATCCATGTGCAGTTTTTCTCCTCTCTTCCTTTTCCCTCATCTCATCTCCTTCCTCACTCTTCTCTCCCCTCCATCCATGTCCTGCATTTCTTCTCTCTCCCCTCCTCTGCCCTGCCCTGCATGCACCCAGATGTCCAGCAGTGACCCTTCTCTCCCCTACATGCACCCATGCCCAGCAGTGTACCCTCTTCTCCCCTGCCTTGCATGCACCCAGATGTCCAGCAGTGACCCTCCTTTCCCCTGCCCTGCATGCACCCATACCCAGCGACCCTCCCCTGCCCTGCATGCACCCAGATGTCCAGCAGTGACCCTCCTCTCCCGTGCATGCACCCATGTCCAGCAGTGACCCTCCTCTCCCCTGCCCTGCATGCACCCATACCCAGCGACCCCCTCAACCCATGCCTAGCAGCGACTCCCTTTTCCCCCCTGCCACCCCCTCCCAAGTTGTATCGCAAATTCTTCTCCTCCCTCCCGATCCGGTCCCTCACCGCCCGCTTGTTTTTTTAATTCTTCGGGGCAAGCACTCTTGCCTGCCCGCTTCCAACGCTGACTGTCCTCCCTTGCCGATTCGCGCTTCAAAATGGCCGCCGAGACTTCAGCCGAAATCTCGCGAGGCCGCCTCTGGAAGTCTCGGCGGCCATTTTTAAAGCACAAATTGGCAAGGGAGGACAGTCAGCGCTGGAAGCGGGCAGGCAAGACTGCCTGCTCCGAAGAATTCAAAAAATGAGCGGGCGGTGAGGCGGATCTGGAGGGAGGGAGGAGAGCCAGAGCCAGAGCCAGCTCGCTATTTTCAACAACCGGCTCGAGGGCCGGAAGAAAATTTAACAACCGGCTCTTGCGAGCCGGTGCGAGCCGGCTCCAGCACACCACTGGTTTGTGGGGATAGGGGTGGGGGGGGGGGGGGGAGAGGTGTGTGATGTATAGAAAATGCCACTTTGGCTGGCCTCCCTCCTTAACTAGCTTGCCCTCTGGAGATGTCACTGGAAGGAGATCACTTTTTATGTGCAGATATCCAACCCAGCAATTGTGAGGAAATCTAAATACATAAATGAAATCTCCAGTTTCTCTTGTCCTTCCTGCTGAATGGGTCCTCATACAGGCACAGAGTGAGAGAAAATGTCTGTCTATTTGCATTCATAGTGAAACTGGTCACGTACATTTGTTTACAAACCATACAGAGAAATGAAAACACACTTTATGGGGAAAGATGTGCAGTTAATTTGATTGTGGCTGAATGGGAGAAGAGGAATTAGATATAATGCTTTTATATGCCTGTAAGGTGTAGCATATTGCATAGTTTGTTGTGTGCGCTATGTTTAGGATTGATTTCAACCCCCTAAATAAGATCCTCTTTGCAGGGACATTATTTTAAACACTACATTGTAGATTTTTTTTTAATTGATAAAAAAATTAGAAGTATAAAAAAATGCTTTGGATCCTCAGTTAAAGATCCTGTGATCCAGTTTGAAAGTATTTGAATTCCATGGATGGTTTTTTTTTTCTCTGTTTGTTCTGAGTTTCTGTTGGAGAGTTCCCCCTCTCAAATCCAGGGGTTCTCAACCCAGTTCTCGGGACGCACCTAGCCAGTTGGGTTTTCAGGATACCCACAATGAATATGCGTGTGAGAGATTTGCATACAAATTTATCTCATGTATATTCATTGGCTAGGTGTGTCCCGAGGACTGGGTTGAGATCCCCTGCTCTAACCCAAGGAGGTTTAATTCAGTGTTTCTCAAGTCCAGTCCTGGAGTACTCTTTCCAGTCAGGTTTTCAGAATATCCACAATAAATATGCATGAACTTGATTTGCATGCACTTCCTCAATTATATGCAAATCTTTCATGCATATTCATTGTGGAAATCCTGAAAACCTAACTGGCAAGGGGTAATCCAGGACCGGACTTGGGAAACACTGATTTAATTGACAGGAGACAGCGTCATAGGACAAAGCTAAAGTCATAGCCGCCATCTTGATACACTCAAAGCAAAGCAAGCTGTTGGTCCATGCCAAGCAATGCATAGGCAGGCCTTATTTCTAATAAGCATTTGCTATTGTTTTGGGTGACTCAATATGGTGGCAAGCTTGGCCTGTTGGCTTCAGGCCAGATAATGGACCAAGCATGCTCCCACCGTATCCTGTCAATTAAACTGCCTTGCTTTAACCTAATTCATTATTGTTTGTTCTGCCTGTTGTGAAGTAAGGATCTTAGAAATTGTCTCTGATTAATCATTTACCTTGGGATCCTGTGCACCCTTCTAGATACCAGAGGTGTGCATTTTCTGGGTAGTGACTTCTGCACTGTAAAGGTCAGATGTGTACAAGAATTTATGCAAGAATAACCTTATTGAGAAAGTGCTCAATATTTTAATCAGATATTTGCAGCTTGAAAAAAAAAATGTGCTGACCTATACTTGTTGGTTGTGTGTCCCAGTAACTTTGCAGAATTGAGGCCAGTGTGTACAGAGCAATCAATGCAGTGATAACGAAGGAGACTGTTCTGGAACAACTTTAAAGAACCGTGCCAGGAAATATGAGAACCTTATTTTGCATTCCTGCATTAGGCACACACACACAAAAAAACAACTTTATTCACTCCAAACAAAGCAAGGAAGGTGCTAAAATCATTTGTTTTGAAATGAAATGGTGCAGGATTCAGTTTCTTACTGTGTGATGAGCACAGTGTTAAGGCAGCAACAGCAGTAGTTGCTGGAGCTGGTGATTCCTGCCTTCTGTTCTCATTATGTAACTAAAGCTGGTTGCTGCCACAGAAGCTTATTCTGAAATATTCATAAGAGATTTGAAACTTACTTGCATATGGTGGATAGTCACTTTAAAATAAATAATCTTAAAAAAAAAAAAAAGATGATCATCTTATAACAGGTATGTTTTCTAAAGCACTGCCTGTCTGTTCTACTGTTAGCTGTTATTTTTGCTACTATTTTCTGCCTGAGAGCAGATACTGCCTCCAGACATAGGTCTGTAGGATTTATACCTCTCTGCTCTTTTTAAAATTCTCTGTTAAAATTAAAATATGCGTTATTTTTCTTATTTTGTTACTGGTTCTTTAAACATCACAGACTGAACCTGGATTGATCAGAATGCCTTTAGATCGCTTTTTACATTTTTTTTTTGTTTGGGGGGGGGGGGGGAGGAGATGCTAAATTGCTGACTTGTGATTTTTGTCTGTGTCTTACTGAAATAATCATTAATAGCATCAACAGTATTGTCCATTTCAGGTCATGTTCACTCCTACTTTCCACCACTTTGGGGAAGTGTGGGGAAGTGTTGGCCATGGGCAAAAAGCCTTGTGACCTTCTGAAGCTGGTCAGAAAGCGCCATCTCTTCTTGCACCCATGCTGTGATTTGTACTAAGGACAGTGCATGTCAAGAATGTGAAAAGGGATCCATAGTGCTGAAGCTGTCTATATCTTTCCCATATACTTTGCAAAATATTTTTCAGCTTTGCTTATTTTTGCATTCATTTTATTTGTAGTTTTGTCTGGCAAGTCCCTTTTTCCCTTTTATTTCATTTATTTGAATTCCTTATTGTCCAGATCACTTAGAACACTGGAATTCTAGTGCCAGGATTGTGCATTTGACTAGGCCCACCATCCCATTTTTCCTACTCTGACCATTGTAGCGATGGTTCTGATGTTGGGAGCCATGCACCAAGGCTCCTTCCAGAACCTCTATCCTGGGCTGTAAACCAGCCATTAGATGTCACCCTTATTAATCTCCGACTCCTTCCTTCCCTACTCCCAAGGGGCTGTGGACTGTGTTCCTGTATCATCCCTATCCAATCCAGATTGTAGGGGACCTGATTCAGGTAATTAAAACAGGGACCTTTTTGCATGACAACGCACAACACTGCTAGTTTTTTCTGTATTTGTTCTAAACACACATACGTTATCATCAAAAACTGAAAGAGAAAATCTCACAGATCAAAATGCCAGTCAGATTTATACATAAATTACATTCTATCAAAACCCATTTTATAGATGGATTTCATTAAGCAAGTTGCATCTTTTAATTTGGAGCAAGTTCTGTTTTTATATAGATGCTTTGCAAAAAAGTGAGAGTGCCTGCTGATGATGCATCCATCTTTCTGTCCGTTCGTTCCTAGCCATTAGTGCATGTGTGCATGCCTCGTGGCACATCAGAGGAGTGGGAGGAAGAGCAGTGTGGTAGCATGGTGAACACTGTAGTGGCAGCAGGGTTCCCCAACCCCCTACCAGTAGAAAAGGAGAACAATCAGTCCCAGCCCCCGCATGCTTATATATAGTAGACTCACATGCAAGCACTGGCACAAATAATACACTTAAGAAGAACCAGGGGGGAGGGTCAGAGCATTACAGATTAAGAAAGAGCCATCTTCTTCACAATTAGTTCAATGGTAACCTTGTTCCCCCCCCAAAGCTAGGACCAGTTGAACTCCCTTGTTATAAAAAAAGTCAGATTGTACTCATGAAAGTCCAAGGAAGGCCGGCTAATTTAAGCCACTCACTTAAGGCCTCTGCTGATTTAAAAGACAATGATATTAAAGCATAGTTAAAGGAATTGAATGGCCCAATGGCATAGACTTGAAGCTGCTACATTGTTTTGCTTTTCATCACCTTGATGTCTTGATGCTCTGGCCTCCTAGGACTCAATGCCAGCAGTGTGATAAGGAAGTAGTATTTTACAGGTGACAGCTTTTCCATTTTAAATATCCTGCCCTCCATTGGGATTGGCCAACTAAAAGGAACCCTGCCACATTTGACCTGTTCATGTTTCTTTAGCAATTTGTTTCTAACTCACATTGCTCTTTGCTTTTGGATCAGAGTTCATTGCTTCTTTTCTGAAAGCTCATGGGCACTGTAATTGGAGCCACTGCGGTTAGTGGTTTGTCTTCTCAAGCTGGAAAAGAGAGAGACCGAGGAAAGGTGATGTTTACCTCAGTGTCATGTCCTCTACTAACTGGCTAAAGATCACCAGCTCTGGTTGCAGAGGGGACTGCCAATCCTCGTAGCCACATGCTCATGGTTGTGTAGGGTGGATGATGTACTGAGATCTTGGCGGCGGTCTTCCTTCCAGGAATAACACATTCTGCTGAACAGAGTGAACAAATTCCAAGATCCCCTTGGGTATCAGTGATTCTCTCCAGGAGGTGAGTAACTGTAATGTGTTGCCAGTTATGTCTGTTAATTAAGGAAGAGCCCGACATACATTTTTGCGAAATGAGAAGTGATGTCTAAAAAAAAAGGAAAAGCCATTAAAAGTATTTTGATGGAGTTTAAAATAGCAGCACCTTAACCTGGCACCAAAGATAGGCTTTAAAGAATATAAAGACACTGAAAAGATGTGTCCTGAAAACCAGGCCATTAGTGATATATGGACTTAGGAGATTCCTAGCTATATAAATTTCTATCAGTCTCAGAGGGGAGGAGGCATAGAGCATTAAGTAGAATTTTGCTTTGCTTGATCTCCCTGCATGACCAAGAAAGGCTGGATAGATCTGTCACCCCCAGAGAAGGTATTAAATCATTAAATGTAGGGAAGGCAAGGCACCTGACATACAACTAGAATTACTAATCTGTTCTACAGTTTTTGTACGCTTTAATGGAGTAGATGAGTGGCCTAATGGTTAGTGCAGTGGTTTGTGAACCTGGAGAATCGGGTTTAACTCCTGCTACTGCCTAACGGTTGAGATCCTGGGGAACTGGGTTTAGTTCCCTGTTAAGCTCCATGTGACCCTGGGCAAATCACTTAGCCCTCCACTGTCCCAGGTACAATGTACGCTTAGATTGTGAGCCCATTAGGGACAGTACTAGTACCTGAATAGAAAATTGTACTTTTTAACTGCTGTGGGGGTGGGGGATTCTATATATGGTGCCTAAAAAATCCATGTGGAAAACATTCCTGCCTAAGCGTATTCTATAAGCTGTGCCTAGATTTAGGCATGGTATATAGAATGCTCTTAGTTGATATCCTAGCACCTAAAACTGTGTGTCATTTACACCAGTGAAAACATGGCGTAAATCCTGGCGCACAGATTTAGGCGCACTGAGCCATATTCTATAACTATGAGCATACATTTTAGAATGCCCATAACCATGCCCCTTTTTGCCTGCACATATTAAAATTTAGGCGCTGTGCATTAGAGATTATGCCTAGTTATTTGTGTGCGTGAATTCTAATTATTGCCAATTAGTGCTCATTATTGCTTGTGCTGTTAATGCTGATTGGGTTGTTAAGCCAATTAAGTTATGCACACTGTTATATAATGTGCTTGAATTTTGGCACGGAACGCTAGGCATGCTATATCGAATGTGGGGGTGTATGCCTATGTGAAGACCTCAGCAGTATATCAAACCCGCTAAAATAAATTCAGCATACATTTTTTTTTACCACAGATCCCTAGTTATTGTATCTCACCTAGATGTTTGGATAGGCAGGTTATAAACGTAATAAATAAATTACTAAAGACATGTCAGATATATTTTATTGGCTGTATAATCTGGTAAGCAAAAACATCAAAGATACATAAGAACAAGCGCAAGAAGAACAACCAGAGTGAATAAAATTCCTAATAACAATTGGTATTTCCAACTTTTCTCCCTCCCCCCTCCTGTTCTTCCTGGATGATAGCCAGATGCTCTCTAATTCTCTATTATATATAACAGGGCCACATCAAATGTCTAACATATTAAGGAATGCAGAGTGAGTCCTAGGTGTATAAGTCTGTAAATGTGGAGGACAAAGGGTTACAAATCTTTTTTTTTTTTTTACCCTTACTCCATCCTCTTTTACCATTAAGCGCTCAATAGTTAGGAGTTTATGCATAAGAGTCTTCCATTGTGTGAAAGTAGGGGGAGTTGGATGTATCCATTGTTATAAAAAATATAGCATTTGGCAATCAGGGCAGATTTACTAAGAAAAAGTTCAATTTTATGGGTTCCCTCTACCACACCAGTAACATCACCTAGTATACACATTTTTGATGTAACCTCCCACCGTTGCTGATAGAGGCCACCTAAATAGGCCCACAGCCCAGTCCAGAATTTCTGAACAAGTGGGCAATCCCACACCTTATAGCAATATGTAGCATCAGAATGTCCGCATTTCAGACATTCTTCCGTAGAGATCATACCCATTTTCTTCACTCCGGTTGGGTGTATATACATACGCAACAAAAACTTATGATGCTAGTCTAGGGCCCTCTTTCAAACGTGTACGTCCCAAAATCTTATTCCCAAGGAAAACCACTCTATTTAATGGGGCAGTTCCCTGCACTTTTTTCATTATGTCATAATAACAGCTAGGAAGTCCTTATGAACCGCAGATAATGGCCAACTATCATCGCAGTCTGACTCTGTAAAATCCACTGTATTGGTACAGAACAAACCTTGAACATAATGATGTAATTGCATATAAGGGTACCAATCCGCTTCTAACAATCGGTATAACTCACCTAATTGTTCATAGGATCCCATTTGAGATTCATATTCATCTATTACATGTTGAAGTAAATATAGACCCTGCTGATGACACTTAATGAAAGCTTCCAATTGTAATCCCGGTTGAAAATCTGCATTACCCTGAATAAGTAAAAACTGGGAACAATATGCCTGTGATCCAAATTTTTAACAAAACATAGCCCAGGCTCATCTTGCCACTCATATTATAACATGACATCTCAGCACGGGGAGGGGCTTTGCAGATTTAGCATGTAACACATAAGCCAGATGATATGAAGCCACCACCGCAGTCTCATAATCCACATCACAAAATTCAGAAGTATGATACACCCAATCTCAAGCACACCGTAAATGTGCCGCTACTGCATATGCTCTTAAATCAGGGAGGCCCCGCCCAATCCCCCATCCCTCCTAGGTAACTGTAATTGTTTTAGTAATGCTCTCAATCGTTTTGTACCCGACAAAAAATTACTAATTATTTTATTTTAGAGGGCCAAATCTGACGCTTTTAAAATAAGTGGTAAATGCTGAAGGGTGTACATCCACTTAGGTAATAATATTGTCTTTAGGAGTTGGACTGTGCCCCACAGAGACAATGGAAGATCTTTCCATTTAGCACACAGGGACTTGGTTGCAGTGAGCGGTGGAGCAACATTTATTGTATATAATTGGTCTAGATTGTGAGGAATCTATAGCACCAAATATTTTAATTTCGTCCCCACCCATTTCAGGGGAAATTGGCCCTGCCATCCTTGAACCAAGTCCCCTCCCACATCAAGGACTTCAGATTTTTCATAATTAATCCAAAGTCCTGAATACTGGCCAATGGTGTTTAACAAGAGAAGTGGCCTAGTGGTTAGAGCACTGGGCTTGACATTCCGAAGTGGCCGGTTCGAATCTGCTGCTCCTTGTGATCTTGGGCAAGTCACTTAACTCTCCATTGCCTCAGGTACTAACTTAGATTGTGAACCTTCCAAGGACAGGAAGATACCCAGTGTACCTGAATGTAACTCACCTTGAGCTACTACTGAAAAAGGTGTGACCAAAATCCAAATAAATAAAATAATTATAAATAAATCCAAGGTTCTAGGCAGTGTCCTCAGAGGGATGGGTAAGTGCCACTAACAAATCATCTTCAAATAATGCTAATTTAAACTCTGCCGCATCCATTGCACACCACTGATCTTTGGTTCTCCCTGTAGACCTATGCAATGGTTCTATACACAATATAAATAATGTAGGAGATAGAGGACACTCCTGTCGGGTGCCTCTTCTAATTGAAAATCTCTGGGAAAGCAAGCTGTTCACCAGAACCTGGGCCCAAGGGTCAATGTAAAGAAGTTGGATCATTGATAATATTGGGCACTGGAAGCCAAAGACCTTCAAAACACCCAGAGATAAGGCCAAGATACTGTGTCAAATGCTCGCTCTGTATCAAAGCCCACCACCAACGATGGCAGTTTCTGAGCTCGCACAGTTTCCAACGCACATAACAAGCGCTAGACATTTTAATTACTGCATTTCTGCCCTTGACAAATGCAGCCTGTGCAACTCCCACCAAATGCGGGATGAGAAGCAGTAATCGATTGGCCAATAGCTCCGCATATAGTTTAGTATCTGTTATTAATAATGAGCTTGGGTGGTAGGAAGATGTCATCTGAAAATCCAATGTAGGTTTTAATATTGGTATAATCGTATCTCCTTTCATAGTATTTGGGAAGGGGCCTCCCCATACACCTCACACAATGTAAGGGTAATATGGTGCGCCAGGATCTTATAAAATACTAAAGAGATTTTAATGCAGTGTTTGGCATTAGTACCTCTCACCATTAGACAAATACATTGCAAAATTCTATAAAGTATTTCAGGACTGCCTGGTAGAAGTCGCTAATGAATTTATTATTTCACTAGGGCAAGGAACAGAACTGCTGATGTTTGAGACTTGCAGGCATTACTATTTCCCCAAAAGAGGGGAAAGACCCCACTGTGTTCAGGTCCTACCACTCTGTATCCCTATTGGGAATTGATTTTTTTAAGCTTCTGACAACTATTTCAACAACTGGTTCTTAATAGTATTTGCCACAGTCAATTCTCCAAGAGTAGGTAGGCGCTGTGAGTGGTAGAGGTGCCTCAGATAGCATCGGGAGGGTTCTAAACTTGATTTGGAAGCCACTTTCACCTATACCAGTACTCTGAATAGATGCTAAAAAATAGCTTTCAGTAGAGCTTACTGGCTATAGATGTTTAATCTGTTGAAAAAGATAAATGTGGGAGAGCAATGGCCTTAGCATTCTTAGGGCCCTTTTTACTAAGCAGTGTTATAGGCACATTAATGTTTTTAACACACGTTAACCATGTACTTGCCTACAATATCCCTATAGGTGAAAAGTGTAGGCGCGCTAAAAACACTAATGCACCTTAGTAAACAGGGCCCTTAAACCTTTGAGCTTAAGAAAGGGATGCCAGGGATATCCCCTGTCCCCACTCTTATTTAAGTTTACTATGGAGCTTCTGGCCCAGCATATTTGGAATAACATTTAATATAAGTGGGGGAGGTGGGCTTGGTAGCCTACAAGATGTTGTTTGCTGAGGATGTTTAGTTTACAGTTATGGAGCCAGCCAAATCTCTACTTCATTTATTACAAGAGCTACAAGCTGTTGGTTCAGTTTCGGGATTTGTAATCAATATGTCTAAGTCTGAAATATTAAATGTTAATCCAAGAGAAGATCAGGCTTAATCTGTTTGACATCGGTTCCCTTTTAGATGGACCGAGAGGCACCTTAGATATTTGAGGGTCGGGCCGACTGCCAAAAGAGATCAACTATATGACGTAAATGCCACAATAAAAGAGCTAAGACTGTTGGCCCAGACTGAGTGTGTCTTGCCTAGTGAAAAAAGTAGCACTAAAATCATCTCTTTGAAACGGTACCGGTTGAGAACTTTCCAAGTCTTGCATAAGAAAATACTTGATTATTGTTTGTCGATTGACAATCTTATAGGATAGCTTGAACTAGAATGTTTCAAAGCACAGAAGGAGATCTTGCAGTACCAAACTTAAAAAAAATATATTTAATATAGCAGCCCAGTTAAAGGACAGCCATAGAGCAGTCCTTTTGTAGCCATAATCATTAAAATACCGGATGTAGAGGTTGAACATAATATAAGAATTGACATACTGGGTCACACCAAAGGTTCATCTAGCCCAGTATCTTGTTTCCAACAGTGGCCCAGCCAGTATAAGTACCTGGCAGAATCCCAAACTACCCCTGTGTTACTGACCCCAGGCTTTCCCCAGGTCTACCTAAATTCCATAAACTTGTTATTAATCTCCATGAATGTATCCAAACCTTTTCCAAGCCCAGCCATTCTTAAGTGCTTTTACCATCCCTTTTATTATTTTTGTTTCCCTTCTTTGTACATTTTCTAGTTCCACTGTATCTTTTTTGAGATGGGGCAACCAGAATTGTACACTTCAAGGTGAGGCCACACCATGGAGCAATACAGAGACATAATATTCTTTGTTTTATTTTCTATTCCTTTCCTAATAAGTCCTAGCATTGTTTGCTTTTTCAGTCTCCGCTGCACACTGAGCAGAAGATTTCAAAGTATTGGCCATGATAACACCTATATCATTTACTTCAGTGGTTACTCCTAATATTGAACCTGGTATCATGTACGTGTAACTATAATTTGTGTTATCCTTCCCAGTGTGCATCACTTTTGCACTAGTCCACATTAAATTTCTTCTGCCATTTGGATGCCCAGTCTTCCAGTCTTGTAAGGTCCTCCTGCAATTTCTCAATCTGCATGCAATTTAACTTTGAATTGTTTTGTGTCATCTGCAAAGCTGACCATTTTAATTATCATTCCTATTTCAAGATCATTTATAAATATGTTAAAAAGCAGCAGTCCCAGTACAGATTCTTGTGGCACTCCATTAGTCACCTTCCTCCATTTAGACCAGTGGTTGTCAAACTGGTCCTCCAGGTCCATCTATCCAGTCAGGTATTTAGGATGTCCACAATCAATATGCATGAAAGAGATTAGCTTGCACTTTGTAAGCAAATTTATCTCATGCATATTCATTGTGGATATCTTGAAAATCTCACTGGCTGAGTGTGTCCCGAGGACTGGGTTGAGAACTACTTGCTATTTAACCCTACTCTCTATTTTCTATCTTATAACCAGTTCCCAGTCCACAACCTTATATCTCAGAATTCTCTCATGAGAGTGTTCAATAATTTTGTTCTTCAAAATAGTTTATCCCATTTTGCCCTGCATTGATATCAAGCTTACGTGTCTGTAATTTCTTGGATCATCCCAGAACCCTTTTTAAAAATTGGCATTACATTGGCCTCCTTCCAGTCTTCTCAGTACTCTAGAGTGCCATCTGTTCTAGGTGATTTGCTGCTCTTTAACTTCTCAATTTGGTTTATAACATATTCAAGGTTCACCAATATTTCCCTCAGTTTCTCTGTCATCACCCTTAAATTCCATTTGTCACAGGTTAGCTCCCTTACATCCATCCTCCTCAGTAAAAACCAAGTCAACAAATTCATCTTGTCTGTCTGCTATGGCCTTGTGATCCCTGGGTGACCCTTTTCTTCCTTGATGATCTATTGCAGTGATTCACAACCCAGTGAATATCCGTGAGACAGATTTACATGCATCACCTCCCTTGTATGCAGATTTATCTAATGCATATTCATTGTGGACATCTTGAAAACCTTGCTGCCTAGGTTTGTCCCGAGGACTGGGTTGAGAACCGTTGAGCTGTCCCACAGACTCCCACACAGGCTTTCTGCTTCTAATATACCTGAAAAGGTTTTTACTGTTGGAATTTGTCTCTAACACTTTTTTAGCCTTCTTTATCTATGTGTTGTATCTAACTCAACCAGTGCTTATGCTTCTTCCTAAATTCTTAATTCAAATGCTTTTTCCATGTTCTTTTGGACATGACAGTGACTTTTATCTCACCTTTTAATTATAGCGGCTGTTTTTTTGGCCTTCTTTCCACTTTTGTAAATATATCTGATCTGGGCTTCCAAGATGGTGTTTTTTAAGACAACATTCATACCTAATTTAAACTTCTAACCTTTTGCAGTTGCTTCTTTTAGCTGTTTTTTCTTTTTTAACATTTCCTCATATTATCATAGTTGCCCCTTTTAAAAGTTAAATGCTGTTGTAGTAGATTTCCTTAATGTCTTCTCTCAATTATTAGCTCAGATTTGATCATGTTATGATCAATATTATCAGGTTACTTCCACTGAGGATTAGATCTGTGTTGAAATTCTAAGCGGTTGTTGAGAAAACAGGAAGAAAGTCTAAGGAATCACTTTTTTTTTTGTTGTTGCCTCACCCTGTGTATGTATTTATACGTATATATAAAATCTTAAGAAAGTAGCTGCTGTAAATGTTTAAGTGTCCAGAATTCGTCTGGCCTATAAGTTGTACTGTAATATTCCTTAACTTTTTCACTTCAACAATGCTTGTAAATTTTTGAACTCTCCATAGTGGACTTATATCGGACCGGAAGAAATATTGCTTTAAAATTTTTTTTTTCTTTAAAAAATTTTCTTTCTGTTTATCCGATTTTACCTGTTGCAAGATGATATGCTTGTAAAATGTTAAAACTTAATAAATAAAAATTAAAAAAAAAAAAAGAAAGTAGCTGCTGTAACTGAGGTACAGAATGTACCAGTTGAGGAAAATGAATTTTGGATGCTAGTGAATGACATTTAGAATTTCTGGTTATCACAATCTTTCTCCCCCTAGATGGAAATCTATTGTCTAATTCTGTCTAAATTTAACTATTTTACGTTCAGAGGTGACTTTGTTTCATTTCCTTCAGTGTGCACTTCGATCTCTGTTACAATGGACAGATTTACACCTGGTTGTCCATCTGGTGCTGCATCCAAGTTTGCTTGACTGACATTTCAGCCATCTTGCTATGGCTTTCTTCAGGGTGAAGGTATGACGAGAATCACAGCAAGTTGGCTGAAACAGCTTTCAAGCCGCAGAAGCCTAAGAGAACAGATTTAGACCTGCATTATTTTAATAGCTGTTTATGTTCTGTGGTTATTTTTTGTTGGTGCAATTACAATCAAATGTATATGGTTATAGTGCACAAACTAACACTAACTTCTACAGAATTAAACTGTGGGTTAGAAATTGTTCTGGAAATTGATTGACGGTTTCACGCGACATTAAAAAAAACCCTCACTCTCGGTAGGAATGGGCAGCCAGAAACTTTTCTTATGGTGTTTCTTTTGTTTGTTTGTTTTTCGGAAGGAGGGGGGTTGTTCATTCCAGAACAAATGTTGTCGAGTGCACTCTCTGTGTATTATCAATGAATGGAAAAACACCAAATATTTTTTTTTACCCGGTTCCTTTTCATTTATTTATGACATGTAATGATATCGTTTGTTTATTTGGTATACTGCCCCTTTTGTGCTCGAGTTGCGATGCTTTACATATATTAAAAGCCAGTAATAAAAAGGAAAGGAATACCATGGGATATGTCATTGCTGCAAACAACTGCCTATCCCTAACTCTTAGTTGAAGCATCAGAAATTGTGACATCAAACTTATTTGAAATTGTACAGTGACCTCATAACTGGAGTAAGCTTTGACGGCAGCTTCAGAGGCGGGGAAGTGTGACCAATGCCAGCCAGTCTAGGTCCCATAAATGGCAAAAACAGATGGAGATCAAGGCTGGAGTGGGCGTCCATAGCATTTCCAGTAGTTGGGAAGTAAGACTCATACTGGGCAGACTTCTGCACTCTGTGCCCCAAAATTGGTAGGGAGAGTCGGAGATTATGTATACCAGCTGTGTTGGGCAAACTGGATGGACTGTGTAGGTGTGTATCTGCCGACATTTACTGTTACTACGTAGTGTTTGCATTTGCTCAACAGATGTATTGCATCTTCTAAGTAAAATAGATTATTATATAGTACTAACTCCATGCCATTTGTTGAAAGCACAGTAATGGCTGTGTGCAGTAGCAGTGCTTAAATATTTGCTTATCTCCGCAGTTCATCCAATGGTATGGGGTTTGCGTTGCAAACCGTACGAGGAGAGACTTGCTGACCTGAACATGTATACCTTGGAGGAAAGGAGAAACAGGGGTGACATGATACAGACATTCAAATATTTGAAAGGTATTAATCCGCAAATGAACCTTTTCCAGAGACGGGAAGGAGGTAGAACTAGAGGACACGAATTGAGGTTGAAGGGGGGGCAGACTCAGGACTAATCTTCCTGACATTTTCACGGAGAGGGTGGTGGATATGTGGAATGCACTCCTGCGGGAGGTGGTGGAGATGAAAACGGTAATGGAATTCAAACATGCGTGAGATAAACACAAAGGAATCCTGTTTAGAAGGAATGGTTCCGTGCAATCTTAGCGGAGATTGGGTGGCGACACTGGTAATTGGAAACAAAACAGGAGCTGGGAAGACTTCTACGGTCTACGCCCTGATCGTGACTGAATAGATAAGGGATGGGCTGGAGTGTAAATTTAAGGGGCTTCGTTGTTACCTTCAGAACTTAGTAGAAGAACAGTACCGGGCAGACTTCTACGGTCTGTGCCCTGAGAAAGGCAAGGACAAATGAAACTCGGGTATACATATAAAGTATCACATACCATGTAAAATGATTTATCTTGTTGGGCAGACTGGATGGACCGTACAGGTCTTTAACTGCCATCATTTTCTATGTTACTATCCACTGTTATAGTGTGAAAAGCACAGTGATGTTCCTTGGTCGATTGCCACGGGGGGGGGGGGGGGGGGGGGCGGATCACCGCTGCACCCCTCCGGATGCAGCATCGTACCCCCCCCCCCCCCACACACACACGCACACACAGACATTGCTCATACCTCCTGGGGTGCTGGGAGCAGCCTCACGGCTGTCGGCTCTGCTGGTTCCCTGCTTCCTCTGAACCACAACAGGAAGTAACATCAGAGGGAGCAGGGAACCGGCGGAGCCAACAGCTACGCAGCAGCTCCTGCACCCCCCCTGCAGCATGCACCTGAGGTGGACTGCCTCCAGTGCCCTGCTCTCGGTACGCCACTGGAAAAGCATGTCATGTATCAGTACCAGATGTACCCCCCCCCCTCCAAATCAAATCCGGACTGAGAGAGCCTGATGAGTGGAGGAGTGGCCTAGTGGTTAGAGCACTGGTCTTGAAATCCAGAGGTGGCCAGTTCAAACCCCACTGCTGCTCCTTGTGATCTTGGGCAAGTCACTTAACCCTCCATTGCCTCAGGTACAAACTTCGATTGTGAGCCCTCCAGGGACATGGGAAATAACCAGTGTACGTGAATGTAACTCACCTCGACCTACTATTGAAGAAAGTGTGAGCAAAATCCTAATAAAATAAATTTTGGCAGCTAAGTAGGGTCAGGCTTGGACAGAGGACTGCTAGAGAACATCAGATGCTATGAACTGCATAAGGCTGGCAGACTGCTATAGTATTCTGGCTAGAATTGGCTATGGGGCAGTGATCATCCAACATACAGAAAGAGGAAGGGTGGGCATGGGAGCAAAAAAAGACATGAAATTATAGTGATGTTAAGACAATCTTTTTGCTTTGTCAGTATGGGAAAATCAAAATCTGCCAGCGTCATCTTTATCTACTCTTGGTGACCTCACATTCAACAACGATCTCCAAGTTGACTTAATTTTAGTACTGTTATTTGTGTACACGGACATGTTTTGTTTTTTTTTATTAGCCTGCTGTTTGGTTATGCAGTGGCCTGAAAACAGTCAGAACAATGTGATGTATTTAGTACAGCATGACATGTGAAATTAAATCCATAAGTAATTTTCTTTTTGTTCTGGTTGTTTTTGAAAGTTAAAAAGAAAAGGTTTTCTGTAGGAACAGAATTTTGCTGAGGGAAAGAGCTGGCATTTGTCATGCCCCAAGCTTGAGTTATAATTATGTGCTGTGCAATGAATTTTTGATGGTGCTTTACTCGGAGAAGGGCAGAATGCTCTGAGTTATTATAGGAGAGCCCGCCATGTGTAGGTGCAGAATCCCTTTGTGTTTTCAGTAGGAGGGTGGACTGATGTAGGAGCTAGTCTTTATTTAAAACAATTTATAACCTGCCTATCACCTTTCCTAACAAAGTAGAATATCTGACATTAATGGAACAGAACCATCACAGAATAACATAATCTATACATACAACCAGTAAAGATTTCACAGATATATGAAATTTCAAATAATCATTCTCCATTACAGGAGCCAGTTACTGTAAACACTGTACCTATCATTTGTGACTTAGACATACATATCAAAGTAGTGCAAAGAATGACTGACTGTGGATATACTATATTATATCTGATTGCAAATGCTCCAGGGTACGTCTTTTCAAGGCCTTAAACAATAATATTAAGGCCTTAAATTTCATGTGCATCTCAACAAATGTAACCAAAGAGTAGCATGCTTCATTTTTTTTTACAGCAAATTATAAATTGTACTGCTGCTTTTTTTAATTGATTGTGGTGCCTGAAATTTGGTAAGTCCATATAAATCACCTTAGAAATAGTCAAGTGTAGAAAAACAGTTGAAGACACAGCACCTGAATGACTGCACAAAAATTCTCTGCCAGGTACAAATAATCTGCAATTTATTAAAAAAAAAAAAAAAACTCTCTTCTAAATTCCAATCCTGAGGCTTCATGGATAATTTAGAAATCAACATAATGTTATCAGCGTAAAGATGAAAACTGACCCCTTGCCTTCGCAAAATAGGAGGGTGGACTGATATAGATGCTGATTTAAGAGAGAAGACCATGAAGGGGTTTCCCATCTTATAGTCTGTACAGAACGCTATCTATACAGCGGTTGGACTCATCGCTATATCTATGTGTATTCAACACCGTTGCCTCTATGGATTATGGGGCTAAGTATTTGTGAAATATTTAAATGCTGTGATTGTCATTAAAAAATGCTGATGACAAGGTTTAAATATTGAATACAATTTCAATAATCCTCTTCCCAACTTAACGGTTTATACCTGTTGATATCAAGGGAGGATATATGGAGGATGACAGCGCTTCAAAAGTGCATCCTTATATCGTGGCCCAGCCTACTTTAAATGGGAGCATTCACTTTCATCGTCGGCTTTACCCCTCCTCCTCCTTGTGATGACATTCTTTTCAATAACACACGTTTTGTTTTTTTAGTTTTTCTTATTTTCCTTTCCTTTAATATAATAAATTTATCTGTATTTAGCTGCCTGTTGTTCTCAGAGAGCCACGACTTGCCTCTCCTCCCTTTCTGGTACTTCCCCTCCTTTTTTAAATCCCCTCCCAGCCATCTCAGTAATAATTCTCTGGCAGACTGTAGTTCACTCCAGAGCTTCTGATAAGTATAGGACAAAATCAAAAAGAATGGGAAAGTCCTTCCACAACAGTCAAACAAGCAGCAAACAGGGTGGAGGAATGTCCCAAAGAATGAACAGAGTCTGATATCTTCCAATAGGCTTATTCTCCTTAAAAGTCACATAAATCGTCTGGACCCGACACGGTCCATGTTTCGACTGTAATGCCTTCTTCAGGGGTCACTTGGAGAAAATGGCTAGTCTTGAATGAAGTAAAAAAGTGTGAACCTTAAAAGCATAAAAATGCACACAGTGATAACAGCAGTGAGGTGTCTGTAAAAACACCCATGGCAGTACACAGTATTGAAAATAAACATTTTTTGTGTGTGTTTTTAAGACTTGTCTGGCCATCTAAAAAGAGAATCTTTTTCCTGGATACCAGTTTTTACATATAAGCTAAAGTTTGGAGGAAGCTCAGAAAAAGGTTACCAGATGGTTAGTTACCTGCAATACAGAGGCTTAAGGAAGTTAAAATATACCCATTAGAGAAAAGAACAGAAAGGGGAGAGAGCCTAATAGAAACATTGAAAAAGTTAACAACCTTCGATAAAGTACAAGGAATTGCAGTTTTTTTTATATAAGAGTAAATGGAAATAAAGAAAATAAAATACCTTTTTTTTATTGAACTAACTTAATATGGTTTTTGATTAACTTTCAAAGACAATCTTTGAACTTATATTTACCAGTACTTTAGATCCAGAACAAGAAATTTAAAGCCTAATATCAATAGAAGTCATAAGTACATAAGTGTTGCCATACTGGGAAAGACTGAAGGTCCATCAAGCCCAGCATCCTGTTTCCAACAGTGGCCACTCCAAGTTACAAGTACCTGGCAAGATCCCAAAACAGGGATAAAGGAGTCAGAATTGAAGGTTTGATATACCAACTCCACAGCCCTCCTTTTTGTACAGATTTCTTTTCAGGGGAGGAGCCTATCCACAACATCTATCATTATACAGTTCTGTTCCTTAACTAACCCTTCTTTACCCCTTTTCCCTTGGTGGCCCTTTTACTAAAGCACGGCAAGCCCACCGATCCGGTAATGCCTGCCCCACTGCATGTCGTTTCCGGGGCTTCAAAAATATTTTTCAATTTTTTGCATCAGGGGTTACATGGGTTAACTTACTGCAAAGCGGTTTCCTTATTTATTTATTTATTTATTTATTTATTTATTTATTTATTTATTTTTAAAGGCCTTTTACCCGCTGTGGGAAAATGTGGCCTCGGCGAATGGCAAACCTGCATGTCAACGCCACCACAGGGGTCCTTTTACCGCAGCTTGGTAAAAAAAGACCCCTAAACGTTTGAAATCATTTTATAGTTTCTTAAAATAACTCTGCTCCAACTTCTTTCTTCACTCTGACTTTCGTTAACTGATTGCCCAAGTTTTCTACAACCAGGAAATGCTCCCATGGGACCTCTCTCTCTTTTTGATACTGTTCAGTTCAAATGCTTATCTAGAGGGGGTAAGTTGTAAAATAATAAGTGTAATCTCTTGAGAGTTCTCAACACAGCATAGCATCTAAAGCAGTTTCCTTCCTCCTTATTGATTGTAAAGAGAGAATTGCTGCTAGAAATAGTTGGCTGTGAAAATGATTATTGTTTTGGGTATACTCGTACTGACAGTGCACTTTTTCTAGTGAAAAAGGTGCCGGTACTCAAATGCTAGGCCACCCTTCAGGGGTGGGGTAATCACTGAGGGACCCTCCCCACAATAGCCAGCCCCCCTGCAACCAGTCACAGAACCTATGACAAGGCAGAATTGGTGTGTACAGCCTGAGCTCTTTCATTAAAACTTGGGGACCATGGGTCAATTTTAGCAGCCAGTGAAAAAGGTGCCAGTACTCAGTACCCCCAAGTACCCCCTCAAAAAAAGCCCTGCTCGTACATGAGCTGATTGCTCATCCATTTACGTACTGTTTGTGTGCTAAAAAGGTTGTAATTAATGTACTGTACCTTCTCCTGTGCTGTGATTGTTACAAATGAAAACACGAGATTTGAACAGGAAGAGAATTGGTGGCTTCATTGAAGGGCCCTTTTACGAAGCAGCGGTAAGCCCAACTTGGGCTTACCCCTTGCAAAAGGGGAAGTACCACCGGGCTACTGCAGCAGTCCAGCGGTAGTTCCCTCCCTCAGCATGCCCCATTTCCGGCGCTGCAAAAATATTTCAATTTTTGTAGCGCCGGTGTGTACCCAGTGCTAATCGGGCAGTGCTGTGCGCTGCCTGGTTACCGCCAGGTTAGTGTGGGAGCCCTTACCACCACCTTAATGGGTGGCAGTAAGTGCTCTGCCCATCAAGAAATGGCCGCTTGGCAAGTGGTTCACTTGCCGCACGGCCATTTCTTTAAGAAAAGGGAAACCTGCCTTTTACCCGCTGCAGTAAAAGAGGGCCTCGCCATCAGTCAAAAACACTTGCTGACACCAGCGCAGGCCCCTTTTTCCCGCAGCTTCATAAAGGGACCCCCTGAGTACCTCTGAAAATGTGCAGCGGTATAGGATTTTGCCATGTCTGTTGCCATGAGGACTTTGCTTGGGAGCAGAGTAAACCCCATTTATAGAGGGATATTAAGGGGCCCTTTTACCAAACAGCGGTAAAAGGTGATCCACGGTAGTGTTAGCGCATGGCATTGCCGTGTGCCAAGGCCACCTCTTACTACTGCTGGTAAAAAGGCCTTTTTTTTAAAGGGCCAGTAAATGGCCCTGCAGTAATTTAAAAAGATTGCCGCCCGGCCATTTACTGCCAGAGCCTTACCGCCTCCGTTGGGCATGCCCTCCAGCACTAGAAAATAAAAGGGTTTTTTCTAGCGCTGAAAATAGTGCACCGGAGTCCCAGAACTATCGCCGGGCTCCTGGGCAAGCCTGGCGGTAGGGCTGATTCGCCACTCGCCAAGCCGGTGGTAGTCCTATCGTTCTTTAGTGTCAGGTTCTCAGGTTCAGAGCCTGCAGGGCCGGGCTCTGGAGCAAACATGAGCCCTTGGGCTGCTGCCGAGGAGCGACAGCAGCAGGCAAAACCCACCAACCAACACTGGGCAAGCACACCAGCAGGGACTGCAGGCACCGCCCAGCGAGCCGGAACACATGGACTGGAATCCCCCGGACTGGAGGACACAGGACTGGAACACTGGACGGGAACACCCCGGACTGGTCCGTACAGCTTCACCTGCACTTAGCCACTGCCCCCCAAGGGTTGAGCCCATGGGTTCGAGTGGCCGGCAGGACTTACCTAGGGTTACCATACGTCCGGATTTCCCCGGACATGTCCTCTTTTTGAGGGCATGTCCGGGGCGTCCGGCGGATTTTGCCCCCGCCCACGTTTGTCCGGATTTCTGGACAAACGTGGGCGCGGGTGCGGGCAGGCGCGTGCGTGCGGTGGGCGTGTGGGCGGGCGATCGGCGCGTGGTCTCCCGTCCCCTCCCCTCCCCTCCCCTCCCCTTCCTTACCATGTTCCCTGGTGGTCTAGTGACGTCTTCGGGGCAGGAAAGAGCCCCCTCTTTCCTGCCCGGAGCGCTGCCTCCCCTGTCTATCATCCTTCTCGGTCTGGCTGGGGATTCAAAATGGCCGCCGAGAGTTGAACTCTCGCGAGGCCGCTTCAACTCTCGGTGGCCATTTTGAATCCCCAGCCAGACCGAGAAGGATGATAGACAGGGGAGGCAGCGCTCCGGGCATGAAAGAGGGGGCTCTTTCCTGCCCCGAAGAGAAGACGCTACTAGACCACCAGGGCTAGACAGTAAGTGAGGGGGGGGTTTGTGATGGGGGGGAGGGGACTATGTGACGGGGGGGGAAAGGGGCGGAACCCGGACCTGAAGGGGGCGTGGCAGGGGCGTGGCATGGGGCGGGGTAGGGGGCGTGACATGTGTCCTCTTTTTCAGAGGACACAAAATGGTAACCCTAGACTTACCGGAACCTGGATGACACAGGGACCAGGACTAGAACAAGCTTGAACTGAAGTGCTTCTAAATCCTAAACTGGCAAAAAGTGTTCCTAAGCCCGACACCAACAGAAGTGCTCCTAACAGAAACTAACAGGGATGCCCCTACGCCCTACACTAACAGAAGTGCAGGGAAGCCACAAGGAAGAAAAAACACAAGAACTAGCAAAGCACCAAGCCACAGCACTAAACTAACCAAGCACTAAACCCACAGAAGTGCTTCTAACAGAAACTAACAGGGGAGCAGGGAAGCCACATGGGAACAAGCAGGAAAGCCAAATACACAAACAACAAAGGTGCTTCCTAAGCACTAAACTAACAAGGGTGCTCCAAGCACCAAACTCCAGCACTACACTAACAGAAGTGCTTCTCACCGTAACAACAGGGAAAGCAGGGGAGCCAAAGGGAAAAAGCGGAAAGCTAAACACACAGTCACCAGTGCACACTGCACTAACACTAACCTGGACCTTTAGCAAAAGCAAGCAGGGAAACTAGACACAAAGTCAGAAGTGCACACTGCACCACCCTACCTCAAGCAAACGTTGCAAAGGCCCTGAAGGAAAGAACACCACTTCCTTATCAAGGCCCTCCCAGATGATGTCACCCTCCCTAGACCCAGGCATACAGCACACTGAAACCCAGAGAGGCCCAACCCACACCAATGCAGCACCGTGAAGCACCGCAGGAGAGATGCCTTTCAGTTTTTACCAAAATCAAAACATTTAAAAAAGCTTTTCCTGAACTCTGTTTATTTTAAAGGCTATGTTTATATGGTTTCCGGCATTAGCTTGTGTAATTCAGACAAGCTTTCCTGATACACATCAGGCAGTCGCACTGAGATTGATCCCTAGCTGGGGAAGGGGGAGTAGCAGACAGCCAGCTTTGTACAGAGACCAGCTGTGCTTGGTTCCACTCAGTGCCGTTCCTATCCTGAGCTGTGGTGAATTGGGGGGGGGGGGGGGGGGGGGGGGGGGTGAGATGGAGGTTTGACTTAAACACTGGCCTATGAAATGCATCTTTAGCAAATCACACAGGCCTTCTTCCTCAGTCATCACTAGGACCATTACCAGACTATGATATTTCTTGTAGCCGGTCATGGGAGGCTGGGCTGGTGGTTGGGAGGCGGGGATAGTGCTGGGCAGACTTGTACGGTCTGTGCCCTGAAAAATACAGGTACAAATCAAGGTAGGGTATACACAAAAAAGTGGCACATTTCTTGGGCAGACTGGATGGACCATGCAGGTCTTTTTCTGCCGTCATCTACTATGTTACTATGTTACTTGAAGCTAGTACACCCAGAGAGAGGTAGAGCTAACTCAGTCCACACCCACAGCTGCAGTATAGAGAAACAATTAACCCCATGCTGGCAGCAGCCAGCACAGAGAGAGAGAGCTAGCTCAGACAGGACAGACAGAAGAAACGGAAGCCAGCTAAGAAGCTGACCACCAGGAAAAAGGTAAGTTTGAGAGGGGTCCTGACCACGATCATAACATTTAGCAAAATGTCCCCCAAAGTAATTTACTTTGGGGCACTTTTACTGAGGTGCATATTCGTCCAACGTGCGTCAACTTGAAACTACTGACCAACTACTGCGTGCCCCGGGCGGTAATTCCATTTTCGATGCGTGTGCAAAACGTACGGTAGAAAATGTTTTCTATTTTCTACTGCGTGGCGCTTACCCAGCGGTAATCGGCAGTTTATGCGCTCTGATGATTATTGCCCGGTTAGCGCGCGAGACCTTACTGCTAAGTCAATGGGTGGCTGTAAGATCTCAGGCCAAAAATGAAAGCACTCTGGTTTTAATTTTACCGCACATCCATTTCCGACCACAAAAAAGGCCTTTTTTTTTCCGGGCGCGCTGAAAAATGGACCTGCACACCTCCAAAGCACACGCCTATACCAGCGCAGGCCATTTTTTGGTGTGTCTTAGTAAAAGGGCTCCTTTGTTTTTGTAATAAATAATTTGTCACAGGGTGACCCAAACCTGGCCTGGAAGCTCTACACAGCAGAACTACCAGGAACCTTCCAAAACTGAACACAATTTCTTTAATCATGTAACTGGAACATCAATTCTTTCATAAATGACCCTACACGGGCCGTGTTTCGGTGAACAGTCCCTGCGTCAGGGGTCAATTAACTTGTGATTTCTAAGGAGCAGCGGAGCTTTATCCTTTAGAGATGAAAAATTGGATGATTGTCCCACTTAATGCAAATAAGATATACTTCATCGCTTAACGGAATAGAGGGAAGTGGTCCCTTGATACTATGATCTATGGATTAGCTGGGTTAGTGAAGAAAGGCCTCAAACTGAGAGAAGCTTTGGCACATTTTCTGGCATAAAAAAGAGCAAAACAGCCAACGTGCATTGGTTAGTAGCATGGGAAAAGAAAATAAATGACATTTCTGAGGGAACACTGAGGTATTCCCTAAAGCCAACAGGTAGCATAGCAGTGCGGCATTGCACTGTGACTGGTTGTTAGTTAAGCATTTCCAAGAGAATGGAACACAAAGCAACTTGTTTGTGAAAGTGGGTCTTGTTCTTGAGACTTGTCTCCTATTTGCATGTTGTGGAAAGGAAAACTTTGTAAGTCAGGATTGTAATTTAAAAGAATTTAGTAAAAAGTGGCCAAATTTGCAAATGTGATTTTAGCATGCCGAATATTTTGTTTGTAAATTTAGCTGTGTTTGCTATGCAAAAGAGTAATTTGCTTCATAATTATGCAAAGCAGCTCATTACCTGTGTTGCATAGGTAAGTAATGCACTTAAAAATACAAATTAGCATTTTCAGAGTAAACTTTGCTGAAAGGTGTAGTTGTTTTTGTGTGTGTAAATTACCCGTGTGTGTGTGAATACCCATTAAATGTTCATGCAATAAAATTATGTAAACTCAATTTGCATGTCATGCAAATAGACCATTAATGTGACAAAAATATTTTGAGTTATCTGGTCCATTTCTTTTGTTTTCAATTTATTTTTATACTTTCACAAATTAATCAAGAATACTCTTGATAAAGAAAAGATACAAAGAAGATTGAAAATATTAACATCACGTTACTCAATTATACAGGAAATATATAATCTTTCTGATCTCTAGGCCACAATTAAGAAGAACAAGGTACAATTTTAGGAAATATAAATTTCACTTAGTAAGTAAAGGAAATAGAAGAGAAACTCAGACTATTCATTTTTAACTACGGAGTAGACGAAGATATTATTACTGGCTGTGCAACCGGAGTCACCACAGCCTTCGAATCTAAGAAAGAGGTTAAATGCACTGGATCATAAAATAACTTATTTTACCAAATTTACTTTCAATGCACATTTGCAAGGAAAATTCAGCCAGAACAAACCACCCATTTGAAAAACCCTTGGTCTAGTTCTATGACCTGTCCCTAGGGTTAGTACATCAGTCCCTCAGTAAATCACTAGAGCCTGGATCCTTGTGCTTTAGGATTGGTTAGATTTAATAACTCTTCTTTCAAACCTGCATTCAAGGTGAATTACAGATTGAGATGAAGTGCTAAATCCATGCTTAAGAGGACTCACAATCTGAGTTGATACTTAAGGTAATGACTGCTTCTTAACCCTTTGCCGTAGCTACTTGGCTACTTCTCCATTTAGGGGCCCTTTTACTAAGCCGTGGTAAAAAGTGGCCCATGCTAGTTTTGGCACATGAAATTGGCACGCCCTAGGTCACTTTTTACTGTGGTGGGAAAAAGGCCTTTTTTAAAAATGGATCACTAAATGGCTGTGTGCTAATATTGAAATTAGCGTATGGCTATTTACTGCTGAGCCCTTACCACCACCTATTTAGAAGGTGGTAAGAGCTCACGCACTAACCCTGCAATAATTGGGCAGTGTGTGGCAATAAGGACACACCCCCAGTTACCGCCAGGAGCACTCCCTGCGGTAGAAAATAGAAAATGATTTTCTACCATGGGAAAGTGTGCATGCCAACTTCGGAGCTACCACTGAGCTCCTGCACTACCCTGGCGGTAGGGCCGATTTGGCGCACGCTACCTGCGTGGTTACCCTCCTACACCTTTGTAAAAGGGCCCCTTTAGAGTGGGAATAGATTTCAATAAGAATTCAATTTGTGACTGAGAACTAAAGTCAGTTATGGGATGCTACCACAAGTTATGATATATATATATACACACACACACGTGTGTGTGTGTGTGTGTGTGTGTGTACTTTGTTGGAAGTTTACCTTTATTAAATTGCTGCACAGTGGAAGTGAAGCTAGAAATAGGTAGATGTGTATCTTAATCATGTGGATATAGCCTCTTTATACCCTACTACTACTACTACTTGACATTTCTATAGCGCTACTAGGGTTACGCAGCGCTGTACAATTTAACAAAAAGGGACAGTTCCTGCTCAAAGGAGCTTACAATCTAAAGGACAAAATGACAAGTTGGGGTAGTCTAGATTTCTTGAATAGTGGTTAGGTGCCAAAGGCGACATTGAAGAGATGGGCTTTTTTTTTTTTTCTTTAATACCCTGGGTTGCTAATCATTGTAGAAATAAATGGAGTGGTATGATACTTTTCAGAACTGAGGAGAGGTCTGAAGAAAGCATTTCACAATTAATAAGGGACATTCACTTGATTTTTAAAAGAAGCCTGTTTTGAAAAGCCAATTTAGCCAGGTAAATAGTTACCTGAAAGTTGACCTCCTTGGAATGGCTAGAAAGCATCTATGGGATTCACAATGCACATACTGTTAGCTGTATTAAAAGGAGTTATTCCCAGGAAAGTGTTTCAGGTTGGGTAGTAACATTTGCACGCTGAATATATTTTTTTCAAATCTGCAGTGTGCTTGTTCTCCCTTCTCGCAGATGAAGATTACAGTTCCTGGATTTGTAGTGACTTTGATGCCCGTGTACCGAGGCGAGTTTTCAAAAGAAAAGCTTTGTGCATAGTTCTCTTTGACATTTGTTTTGCCTGGTCCTTGGAGGACAGGACGACCTGCAGACTTTACTGAAAATTGCCCCCAAATATCACATACAGGAAGAAGATGCCAGTAGGAAAGGTAGTGAACTTGAAAAGAAATCAATTGATCTGCTTAAAAATATCAAAATTGGAGCATGCATGTGTTGCATGAAAAATATGCCCCAAATTAAGCTGTGGTGGGTTACTGTTTGTCTTGCAATACAGTTGCCTGGTTTTATTTTGTTCTTCATGTATTTTATAATTTTTGATACTGAAATCTTGTAAAGCTGTAAAATTATTGGCCTGTCATCCAAACAAGAACAGTCAGAAACAATGTTTTTGCTGGTACGTTTAAAAAGCCTATTTAAACTTGACCTGGAGCTATATTCGGGTGCTTATAGAGAATATGACAGCATCCTCTCGCCCTCTTCTCTTCCTCCACTGGCTATTTTTACTCTGACCCTTAATCATAATTATTACTTCAAATATTTTTAGCAGAAGTATGCAAACAGCTTAGCTGAAATCTGACAAAAGGATTTAGGTGGTTTTATGTAGAGAATTCACTGAAATGGAAAATTAATCCATATTGTGCTGCAAAAGAGGGAATACTGGTGTATAAAGCCGTAATGCAAATATATCAGAAGCAATGAAGCGTTCAGAGTTATAGCTTGCAACACTGGGAGATGCCCAGTCTCCATAATTTACCATTGTGGATGCTAAAGAAGGGAAGGCTGTAAAAGAAAGAAGGGAGTACAGTCCCCTCTGTAGTACTGGATTTGGTTTGGCTTTTAAATTTAATTTCATGCCTTTCCAAATCTGAGCTCAAGGTGAGTTACATACATGTACACTCATTATTTCCCTTCTCAAAAGGGCTTGTAATTATTTGTACCTGAGGCAGTGAGGAGGTTAACTGATTTGCCCAAAGTAGCAGGGTGTCAGTGGGAGTTGAACCCATTGTTTCTTGATTCTGGCCTGCTGCTATAATCATTAGGCTGATGAAAAGAAAATACAGTTAGTTAAAAGAAACTCAGGGGTCCTCTTACTAAGCTGCGGGAAAAAGGGCCCTGTGGTAGCAGCAGGGGCCGTTTTTTCCCACATGCCAGGGCCCTTTTTACCACAGCAGGTAAAATTCCCAAAAAGAAAAATGGCCACGTGATAAAATAATACTTACCGCCACTCATTGAGGTGGCGGTAAGGGCTCCCATGGTACCCTGGTGGTAACCAGGCAGTGTGCGGTGATGCCCGATTACCGCTGGGTTAGCACAGAGCTACAGAAAATAAATTTCCAGAGCGCCGGAATTGGCATGTGCTCCAGCCAGAACTACAGTCGGCGGCCGCATCGGGCCAACAGTAGTTCCAGATTAGCGATTGGTAAGCCTACCGCTGCTTTGTAAAAGACCCTCCCTGGATCTGCCAGAGCTAGTAATGCTGCAGAGGCAGCACTCGCAGCTCCCGGGGTTGTGTGGGAATTGTAGTTATTACATACGAGTGGCACCTAGATGGTCAGTCTGGACCCATAGTTGTGTGGTCCTGGAATGTCAGGCTACATGGTTGCTTCAGTTAGCTAATTAAGGGGTCCTATTACAAAGGTACATTAGCGCTCCTTTGTAAAAGACCCCCTAAGTATGTTCTGTATTGGGGGGAGGGGGGATATAAATTAGTGGAAAAATCTGTAGATAGTGTGCATGAAGGCTCCTGGTGTCACATCCCAATCTGGTTCTGTTTAAGAGAATAAGGATTAAAAAAAAAAACAGTAAAGAACTTGGGTAGGGGTGACTCAAATGTTTAACGATGTAAGTTTCAAGTTTCTTTATTGCTTGATATACCACTAAAGGGCCATCAGAGTGTTTTACAAAGGCACACAAATAAGTAAGAGCGTTTGTGACAAGAACTACAATGTGTATAGGAAAGAAGAAGGAGATAAGAGTGGGAAGGGGGAGGGAGAGGTAGCATAAATATCCAGCAGACTAAAGCGCCCAAGTCCTGTAAGAACAGGGGGCCTCTCAGAGCCACTGTTCTAGGACCGAGAGTCCTTTTCTGTCATTTGTTGGCTTGGTGCAGTTGCCGTCACTGCCCAACCAATTCTCTATTTCTTTATGGTTTATTGAAAAGTCTCATATTGCATATACTGAGCCAACAGACCTAAGCTGCTCCTTGTGATCTTGGGCAAGTCACTTAACCCTCCATTGCCTTGGGTACTAACTTAGATTGTGAACCTTCCAAGGACAGGGAGATACCCAGTGTACCTGAATGTAACTCACCTTTAGCTACTACTGAAAAAGGTGTGACCAAAATCTAAATAAATAAATAAGCGGTGTACAGTATAAAATCAGATACAAGAAAAGAACACCAGTGTAAGATATGAAAGATAACACAAACGAGAGCAAACAGACTGGCTACTGTTAGTCAATACAATACCTTGATCACTCAGGCAAACCCAGCATCCAGAGAGACCCAAATGCAAGATTAAAGAAATGTATCATAAGTAATGTCTTAAATTTAGGAAACAATTGTTCACGGTGAATATAGAGGGGGGAGGGGATATCATTCCAAAATTTAGGTGATTAAAAAAAAAACGTTGAATGTCTAGTGGATTCATAATGCACCATTTCTTGGATGAAGTAAAATCAATTGATGGGAATCTAGGGAGCAGAGTGATTGAATGGGGGTATAGGGGATTGTCACAGAGGATAGATAAGAGGGCGTTACCAGATAGTAAGCTTTATGTGCCAAAGACAACATTTTAAATAGAATATGGATCCTGATAGAAAGTCAATGAAGACAATATTGAAACAAGATACTTGATTTTATTGGAGAATGGGAGGGGTTACTGGATGGATCTGTGGCTTGGTGCAAGGCTGTCCCTCCCTGGATACTTTAAAGGTGACTACTGGAGACAGAAGCTCATTACTATCTGATCACTGTATGCTGGGCCTGTGTGAGCTGAGTTGCTTTAATTCTCAGCATACCTGTGTCTCGGGTGTCCAAATTTCAAATGTGAAGTTAGGAAAGATGACTTTTGAAGACAGGATAGTAAGAGTGAGGGGCCAAGAGAGCAACAGGAAGAAAGGTGCTTATCTTCTACTGAAAAAATAAATAAATAAATAAATAAAGACCTATGAGCAGGAAAGAAGCAGCTACAAAAACCAGCAGGTGCAAACACTTATTTGGACAACAGCCATAAATTAATGGTGGAGTACAGGATGTCCAGTCTAATTGCGATGCTATATTCTTACAGGTTCAGAGGTGCTGAAACATGTTTGGTCAATAAAATCACTGTATGCTCATTATGTTTGGCACAAGTCCCTCCACTAATCCCTTACTAACTTTATATTATCGAGTTTGTCGTATTGACACTACTTTTAGTGTCTACTTTTTCCAGAAGACCTCAGTTTACCGGAGTCATGGTGCTCATATCATTTTTTTGCACCACTCTCCAATCGTCACTGGTCTTCAAGTGTGATTTTTCATTGAATTTTTTCTTATTCTTTTTATATATGTTTCATATTGTTTTAACCTTCAAATACTCAATTGCATTATAGCTTTCAAGCACAAACATTTAATATAGGTTGGTACTTCAAAAAGCACTTAGCTTAAATTAGTCTCTTGTCTAGGGGATATCTTGTCAGGGATATCTTGTCCGACACAACATCATGTTTCGCCGTTTGGCTGCTTCAAGACTATGTCCCCATCTCAGTGTTGTCACTCTTTACCGATGTAAGATTATCGGTAAAGAGAGTGCGCTGAAAAATGGCCTGCGGTAGTGTAGACGCGTGTTTTGGTCGCGCGCAGAATTATTTTTTAGTGCACCTACAAAAAATGCCCTTTTTTTTTTGTTTGCTGAAAACGGACATGCAGCAAAATGAAAACTGCTGCACATCCATTTCAGGTCTGAGACCTTACCGCAAGCTATTGACCTAGTGGTAAGGTCTCACGTGGTAACTGGGCGATAATGGTCTACGGGCGCCAGAAAATAAAAAGCATATTTCAGACGAGCACCAAAATTGAAATTACCTCAAGGGCCACACAGTAACCGGGTGGTAACTCCAATTTGCCACACATTGGGTGGGGTTAAGCGCCTACGCGATTTAGTAAAAGCGCCCCTCAGTTGGTACGCATAGAAAGGGTTTAGTGTTTCTCCCTACTCTTCTTTCTCCTCTGCCCTCCTTGCCATTCAAAACTTTTTCTCGAACCTGACACCCAAGCTGACTCTTCAGCATAGCATGCAGCTTTCTTTCATTAGCAGCAGAATGAGCTTTAATATGATGTCATCTCCTGCTGCCACAGGGCCACTCTTGCAGTAAGCACTGTAAGATTTTCAGATATCATTAGATTTGTTCCGAGGCTGTGGGAGATGATATCTTAATGCTTCTGCTGCTGCTGGCATGGAGTGCCCACACCGCACATTTAGAGAGAATACAGAAAGAACCAGGACAAAGAGCCATCCGATCAGGCAGGGGTTTGAGTTACCTCAGCCCAATCTGATGGTTCAAACTGGAGTGGCAAAGGCACTGGCAGGCCAAGTTTTTTTTTTTTGGGGTGGCATTTGTCATCCTGTAGTGATGCCATTCAGGCTTATTTTCGAAAGAGAAGGACGCCCATCTTTTGACACAAATCGCAAGATGGGCGTCCTCACAGGGTCGCCCAAATCGTCATAATTGAAAGCTGATTTTGGGCGTCCTCAACTGCTTTCCGTCGCGGGGACGACCAAAGTTCACGGGGGCGTGTCGGAGACGTAGTGAAGGCGGGACTGGAGTGTGCCTAACAGATGGGCATCCTCGACCGATAATGGAAAAAAGAAGGGCATCCCTGACGAACACTTGGACGACTTTACCTGGTCCTTTTTTTCTTACAACCAAGCCACAAAAATGTGCCCTAAATGACCAGATGACCACCGGAGGGAATTGGGGATGATCTCCCCTTACTCCCCAAGTGGTCACTAACCCCCTCCCACCCTCAAAAGAATTTTTGAATATATTTTTTCCAGCCTCTATGCCAGCCTCAAATGTCATACCTAGCTCCATGACAGCAGTATGCAGGTCCCTGGAGCAGTTTTAGTGAGTGCAGTGCACTTCAGGTAGGTGAACCCAGGCCCATCCACCCCTACCCTGTTACACTTGTGGTGAGCCCTTCAAAACCCACCAGACACCCACTGTACCCACATGTAGGTGCCCCCCTTCACCCATAAGGGTTATGGTAATGGTGTACAGTTGTGGGTTTGGGGGGAGGGGGCTGGGGGCTCAGCACACAAGGTAAGGGAGCTATGCACCTGGGAGCAATTTCTGAAGTCCACTGCAGTGCTCCCTAGGTGTCCTGGCATGTGAGGGGGACCAGTGCACTACGAATGCTGGCTCCTCCCACGACCAAAGGGCTTGCATTTGGTAGTGTCTAAGATTCCATTATCGCCAAAAATCGGGGATGACCCTCTCTAAGGTCGACCTAAATTTTGCGATTTGGGTGGCCCCAACTGTATTATCAAAACGAAAGATGGACGCCCTTCTTGTTTCGATAATACGGGTTTCCCCACCCCTTCACCGGGACGTCCTGCGAGGACGTCCTCAGGAAAACTTGGGCGCCCCTTTCAATTATGCCCCTCTATGCCACCCAGGAAGTCAAAAGTAGTAGAAATGGGTCGAAAAACACAGTATTGGTAGAGAAATTTTTATTGTATTCAGGGAAAGAACTCTGGTTGGGTTTCCTATTGCACCAGCATAAATAGAGAATGCAAGCATTTTTTTTTTTTTGTCTCTCCATCTAATATAACTTACTAATCTGGACTGGTCTAGCAGGACTCAAGGAGACACAATTATCAGGTAAATATAAGTGAACCTTTCTCTAGGAATGGATGCTGTGTTAATTTCACATGACCATCTGGGGACAGGTTTCCCAACTGTTGGTAAATAAAATAAAAAAAATAACAAGAAGTTGTGTGTGTAAAAATAAATTAATGTCTGTAAAAACCTCATGAACAATAGGACTGTGTCTCTGATGCCATGGGCCAGGCTCAGTGACGCTGAAATACTCAGGTACTATGTCTCAATAAATAAAGGGGTGACCCTCAGAAGAATGGGGGGTATTTTTATAAAGCTTTTATAAAACTGCATGACCTAAAAAGTACACACATGGAGCATGATCTCTGCATAGGCATTCCTAGGGGTGTAGTTTTGGTGAAATGAAGGCAGGTTGTGGGGTACATATGTATTTTACGGAATACATGTATACACACGTAGAGTGTGTGCACGTGTTTCTACCTTTGGAGCAGATGTAAATTTGTGCGTTACCATTTGTGTACCTTGGGTGCTGGATCTGGTAGCCTATCCTATAAAGCTTATGTTGCCTTATAAGAACATAAGTGTTGACATACTGGGATAGACTGACATCAAGCCCAGCATCCTGTTTCCAAGAGTGGCCAATCGAGGTTACAAGTACCTGGCAAGATCCCAAAACAGTGCATTTTATACTGCTTATCCTAGAAATAAGCAGTGGATTTTCCCCAAGTCCATCTTAATAATGGGTTATGGACTTTTTCTTTTAGGAAGTTATCCAAACCTTTTTTAAATCCCGCTATGCTTTTTCAACATTCTCTGGCCACAAATTCCAGAGTTTCATTAATTACACGTTGAGTGAAGAACCATTTTCTCCAATTTGTTTTAAATTTACTACTTTGCAGCTTCACTGCTTGCCCCCTAGTCCTAGTATTTTTGGAAAGAGTAAACAAGTGATTTGCGTCTACCCATTCCACCCCACTCATTTTATAGACCTCTATCATATCTTCCCTTGGCCGTCTTTTCTCCAAGCTAAAGAGCCCTAGCTGCTTTAGCCTTTCCTCATAGGGAGGTTGTCCCATCCCATTTATCATTTTTGTTGCCCTTCTCTGTACCTTTTCTAATTCTGCTATATATTTTTTGAGATGCGGTGACCAGAATTGCACACAGTTTTTGAGGTGCAGTCCCACCATGGAGCAATACAAAGGCATTATAACGTCCTCGTTGTTTTCGACCCTTTTTTTTTTTAAATTTAAATGAAGTCTTTATTAAACAGTAATCAAATACAATGAACTCTGAAATCAGGTCTACAGTGTACATATACAAAACTTTAAAGTCAAACAAAGCACCAGAGTCTCGCAAATTGCTTTTCTGAAGTCATCCAGATTTACTTCGCATTAAACTTCATGTTTCCCCCCCCCCCCCACTTGAAAGAGTATGTAGCTTTTGAATTACCCCCTCCCCATCCCCCCCCGATCAGTTCCCCCATCCAACCAATCCCCAAAAAAGCTCTCAACTCCCACATCTATACAAGCACTGCTGCTACTCCAACCCACTTTTGGTAGCGGCGAGAAAAGGGTTCCAAGTCAGGTGCCATTTACTTATCTGATGTGTTCGCTCCGCTCGGAGTCGCTCCATCTGGCACACATGCCGTAGTTTGTTGCACCACCTTGTTACAGAAGGGACTCCCCTCTGTTTCCACTGAGATGCAAGTACTACTCTCGCTGCCCCAACAGCATGACGCACCAATTCCTGCTGATAGGAATTTAGGCCCACCGCCCTTACAGAGAAGAGAAAAATCTCAGGGGCCCACTGAAGTCGGCATCCCAGCCAGGTCTGCATTCTACTATGTATCGCTTTCCAGTAGGCTCTGGCTTTAAGGCAATTCCACCACACGTGGCCCATTGTTCCACGATGCCCGCATCCCCTCCAACACAGTCCCGACGTAGACGGGTAAATCTTCTGCAGTCTGTCTGGGGTAAGATACCAACGGTAAAGGACCTTCACTGCATTCTCCTGCGACAGCACATGAGTGGACACCTTCGCCACTGCCCTTTCTATCTTCCCCCATTCCATCTCCCCGAGATTAACACCCAGCTCATCGTTCCAGCTTTTCCTGTGACGACTATAACACTGGACCTGGGCACCAACACTTCTGTACAAACATCCAATCAGTCCTCGGGAGGTATGGAGTTTTTCACAAATATCTTCCAGTGGTAACTTATCCCTTTGCATAACTAATCTAACTGCCTTTGTTCTAAAGAAATGAGATAATTGAGTGTACCCAAAGTCGTCTACCCGGATACCTTGCCTGCAGCTCTTCTAGTGATATCAGAGAACCCTCTTCAAATACTTGACCCCAGGTTTTGACCCCCTCCTTATACCACCTAGTGAAAACCCCCTCTGAGTTCCCTGGCAGGAAGAGAGGATTGTATGCTATTGGAGATAACCGCGACAGAACGCATTGATGATTGGGGAACAGACTATCCCAGTAATGCAGTGTAACTCCAACTGACGGACAGGACTCTTCGTCCTTCGCCTGAAACGACCGCGGAAGCCACATAAGCGCTGCTAATGGTACTGTGCCAATAGAGTACTGTTCCAGTTGTACCCACTGTCTGTCTGGGTAATCTTGGAACCATTCAACCGCAGCTTTTCCCTGTGCCGCCCTATAGTACCAAATGAGATTAGGGACACCAAGCCCACCCCTCCTCCTACTCTGGTAAAGGAGCGCGCGCGAGAGCCTAGGCCTCTTACCCGCCCAGACGAACCTCACTATACGATCCTGCAAGGAAGCTATAAATCGCCTGGGCATCATCACAGGCAGCACCTGAAATAAATATAACAGGCGCGGTAGAATGTTCATTTTAATAATCGCAATTCTGCCGAATCAAGAAACCCCTAATTCCCCCCATCTCTCCAGGTCAACTGCAATGTCTCGAACCAGATCTTTATAGTTAGCCTGGAACAAGTCTGAAAGTTTGGGGGTCAATTTCACTCCCAAATAGATAATATGATGATTAGCCCACTTAAAGGAGTACGACGTTTTTAAAGTCACCACCAGCTCTTCAGGAAGCGTTACATTTAGAGCTTCGGATTTTGTCATGTTCACCTTGAATCCCGAAACCGCTGCGTACTCATCTATAATACAATTAAGTCTGGGAAACGTGGTAAGTGGGCGGGTCACATACAACAGGACGTCGTCCGCAAAAAGGGCCATTTTGTGCATTCTACCCTCCACCTAAGCCCCCGACATCTCCGGATTTCGACCCTTTTCTAATAATACCTAATGTTCTGTTTGCTTTCTTTGCCCCTGCCACACACTGAGCAGAGGGTTTCAATGTATCATCAACGGTGACACCTAGATCCTTTTATTAATTTTATTATTTGCCTTAATAAAATAGCCTTCAAATAGGCACCCTTTTAAACTTCTCAGTTAGGCAGTCTTATAAAATCAAGCCCACTATAAATCCTGTTGTGCACAAAATGATGATGGAAGAATGAGTGTCCTTAAAAGCAAACAAAAAATTAGGTTATTTGTAAAAAAAAAAAAAAAACTGGCAGACTATCAGTAAAAATCATGTTTATGAATTAGTAACCTTGTCTGAGCAGACAGGTTCCTATTCCATAGTATAGTCTGCATATGGCTTATATCTCACTCCTGAAGGTGGGGAGGCAACAGATGGTATCTCATCTCCTGCTTTTCCGTTATTGGAAGTTAATAGGCATCTCGCCAGTCGGCCCCACAAGGAATTGAACCTCCTACTGCTACAATATCTGTTAATATCTCGTGTGAATGGTCATACTATTTCAGTGGTATTAAAATTGTTCTGTAGAAATACAGATGATGTCTGAAAACAGCCCTTGGTGATAGAATGGCACACATAGGTTTGTCAGACCTTTCTGAATTTGCGGGAAGGATGAGCCAGTCCCGGTGTTCAGTTGGCTCTGAGAATTCAAACAGCATGGATTGACCAGTGTCTTCCAGCCATGCACAGACCCAGCATGAAAGATTATAATATTATCCTTATACTAAGACAAAACTGATTTATTAAATCATTTTGCAATAGTAAATAGAGACACATAGGTTGATAGTGATGATGTATTACCTCCTATTCATAAGCAGGGAGAGTGAAAGGCATTTGCCATCCAAGTAGATAGGTAATCAGGTAACGGAAGAACCTCCACCAAAACATGATTATATGTGTACATTCATTTATTTATTTATTACATTTGTATCCCGCGCTTTCCCGCTCATCGCAGGCTCAATGCGGCTTACATAGTAACAAGAGAATACAATCTGTAGTATCTGAATCAACAAATGAACAAGGGTAAATGGGATAAAAGAGGTAAGAGAGAAAGGATAGGGATAGGTAAGGAAGTGGAGCAATGAAGAAGAGGTAGGGGAAGAGCATGGAGGGTAAAAAGATTGGTAGGAGGTAATTTCTGAGGTAATTCATCATCCTCAAACTGAGGGTCCTTTTACTAAGGTGCGCTGAAAAATGGTCTGTGGTAGATTAGGCGCAGGTTTTGGGTGCGTTCAGAATCATTTTTCAGAGCACCTGTAAAAAAGGCCTTTTAAAAAATTTTGTCGAAAATGGATGTGCGGCAAAATGAAAATTGCCGCAAGTCCATTTTGGGTCACAGACCTTACCACCAACCATTGACCTAGCAGTAAACCGGGCGGTAATGACCTACGCGTGCCAAATAGCACTTGGCGCGCATCTGATAGGCGTAGCAGAAAATAAAAAGTATTTTTCTGCGCATATTGGATGCGCGGCAAAAATGAAATTACCACAAAAGCCACGCGGTAGCCATGCGGTAACTCCATTTTGGCGCATGTAGACGCTTATGCGGCTTAGTAAAAGGGCCCCTGAGTCTCTTGCAGAGTTTTTCATAGGAGTATCACAAAAGAACGATAAGAAATAAAATTTTATTTAAAAAAAAAAAGCCTGCAAGTCAATTCTAACATAACCAGCTGGAGTAAAATGTCTCCGACTGATGAAGTAAAATTGCTCCACCCACAACGAAGTTTAACTGTACAAAGAACTTGCCTTGAGTTTAGCCATCCATCTGTTTATCCCAACTGACTGTACCAGCCATCTTGTCTCCATCTATATATCTGCACTTGGCCCCTCAGCTATATGGTAAACTGTATTGTAGAAAAGCATTGGTATCGTAGCTGTGTTACTTGAATGTTCAAATGTATAGATATTAGGTATTTCATTAGTATTGTGCTGATATCATATGATATCTCTGTTATTTGAATTCCAGTGCTGTTAAATGTGTATATTTTTGATTCTGTTTCATGGTAGGCCTATTATTAAGTTTCAATTTGCTGTTTTCAAGTTTATTTCATTTATTGTATTTAGGTGGTTAATAAATCCCAATAAAATAAATAGATAAAAAGGTCTTTCTACAGTACATCTGATGTTTTTACAACAGCTTTATTATTTTGGTACTTTGTTTACCAGTAGGTTTTAATTTTCTTGTTAATATGATTAAAAATAGGAGTAATAACTCCTGCACGTCTGTTTAATAATTGCTTTATTCTAGTGTAAGATGGCCTAGGAAAGCATGATGGGAATCAAAATTCTCTTCTGGTAGCACTCCTCACTTAACCGTGTTCTTACTACTTAATTCCTGATTCTGGTACAGGGCCTAGCTTATAATATGTGTAACTGTATTTGGGGTGAATTTAAAAAAGTTACGCCTTGCCGGATAAAAATGGACCCCTCTGACTGGCTAAACTTACCCACATAAATGACCCCTTTTTAGTCAGTTAAATTAGAGTGTACAGTTGGCTCAGGGCAAAGTTAACCTATTAATGTGGATTTTCAGAATGAACCAGTTAACTTAGGGAGTCTTTTACAAAGGCGCGGCAGTGTTTTTAGTGCGCGCTAAATGCTAGAGACGCCCATAGGACTATATGGGCATCTCTAGCATTTTCCGTATGCTTATTTTTAGCATGCGCTGAAAACACTAGTGCCCCTTTGTAAAAGGACCCCTTAGACACCTAAAATTAAGGACATGAATTACTGAACTAAATCTAACCTGTCAATTGTCAAATATTGTTAAATTTTGAGACAAAAACATAGCAGGTTAAGATTACTTTAGGAGCATTTCATCTGATCGGCTAAAGGGTCCTTTTACTAAGTGGCAGTAAGCACTAATACATTTTCCCCAGACACCAAGACACCCGGTGGTAGTTAGGCATCTGTGCACGCTTTCCCGGCACTAAAAAAATAAATCTTAGCGCTGGGGGACGTGCCTAGTGCTAATCGGTTAGCTTATCTACATTGCTACATGCCAACCGTCTAAAGCGGCTAGGGCTTTTCAGCTTGGAGAAAAGGCGGCTGAGGGGAGATATGATAGAGGTCTATTAAATAATGAGTGGAGTTGAACAAGATGTGAAGCGTCTGTTTAAGCTCTCCAAAAATACTAGGACTAGGGGGCATGCGATGAAGCTACAATGTAGTAAATTTAAAACAAATCAGAGACAATTTTTCTTCACTCAACGTGTAATTAAACTCTGGAATTTGTTGCCAGAGAATGTGGTAAAGGCAGTTAGCTTAGCGGAGTTTTAAAAAGGTTTGGACGGCTTCCTAAAGGAAAAGTCCATAGACCGTTATTAAATGAACTTGAGGAAAATCCACTATTTCTGGGATAAGCAGTATAAAATGTTTTGTACATTTTTGGGATCTTGCCGGGTATTTGTGACCTGGGTTGGCCACTGTTGGAAACAGGATGCTGGGCTTGATGGACCTTTCCTAGTATGGCAATACTTATGTACAACCGATTAGTGCATGGTTAGAATGTGAACCCTTTCCGCCTACTAAATAGGTGTCGATAAGGGCTCATTCGCTAATGGCCACATGCTAATTCGGAAATTAGCACCTGGCCATTAATGGAAAGAAACTAGAAATGTGGCCATTTTATAGCTACACTAAAAGTGGCCTCAGCACCTGGGTTTCCCCACACACTGAGGTCACTTTTAACACATCTTAGTAAAAGGGCCTCTACCTTTGTTGCTTTTTGACGTACCAGCGCTGGGATCTTCATTAACTGGTAAGTCACCTGGGAAGAGAATGGTGCGTGAAATTACAGAGGAGCACGATTGCTCTATGAATTTCTGCATTTTGTCAGAAAGTCTGTGTGTTCTGATGTCTGACAACAGCATCATCGGATGATGGTAAATGAATTGTGGCAGATGGGGAATGATGGTTAAGAAATAGTTGACTAGGCTTTATTTGGGGGGGGGGTGGGGTGGGGACTGTTTGTGATGATTTGTGCCAGGCAAAAAACAAAAGCATATATTAGTAGAAAATAAGAGCCAGAATAACTTGCTGGCTTTGGGGGTTTTGAATGGTTCCGGTTCCAAGTAATTGTATGTTCCAAGTAATTGCATGGTCTGTTTACTGTGTTGCCAGATTAAGGGTGGCACTAGTTGGTGGAATGGCTCATTGTATCATTTTCATAATGGCCCTGTAATAATTTTTCATGCTTGTATTCTCATTAATATGAAAAGATTTTTTTAAACTTATTTATTGGTATTCAAAACAATACAGTCAAGGAATAGCGCTTATACATAGACATAAACAGGGTGGAATCGGTCCAGATGGCAGCTACTAAAATGGTCAGTGGGCTTTGTCAAAAAGCGTGTGGAGACAGACTTAAAGGTTTCAATATGTTTACTTTGGAAGAAAGGCGGGAGAGGGAAGATATGATAGGCATTTAAATACCTAAATAAGGGGTCCTTTTACCAAGCTGCGGGAAAAAGAACCCAGTGCTAGTGACAGGAGCCATTTTTCCCGCACACTGGGGCCCTTTTTACCGCAGTGGGTAAAAAGCCCCCAGACAAACATGGCCATGCGGTAAGAGAACTCTTACCATGTGGCCATGTGGAGGAGAGCCCTTACCGCCACCCATTGAGGTGGCGATAAGGTCTTCCACGGTAACCCGGCAGTAACCAGGCAGTGCTTGGCGATGCGCAACTGCTGCCAGGTTACCGCCTCGCATGCCATTTCTGGGGGTTTTCTTTTTCCCCTGGAAATGACGGGTGCTCGGGACGGAACTACCACAGGCAGCCACGTTGGGCTGGCGGTAGTCCCAATTTAGCGTTGGGTAAGCCTGCTTTGGGCTTACCGATGCTTTGTAAAAGACCCTTTAAATGCACAGGAGTCAAGTCTCTTTCAATTGAAAGGAAGCTCTGGAATGAGGGAGCATTGGATACAGGTGAAAGGGGATAAACTCAGAAGTAACCTGAGGAAAATACTTCTTCACGGAAAGGGTGGTGAATTCGTGGAACAGCCACCCGGTGGAGGTAGTGGAGATGAAAGCAGTATCTGAATTCAAGAGAGCTTTGAATGTAGTTGCAAAAACCACAGAAAGGCGGTATATCAAGTCCCATTTTTCCCTTTCCCCCTTTCCAGCATTATCCAGTTAGCACAGGAATGCTTACTTTCTGCCTGTGACCTGCCCCCGCAAAAAAAAAAAAACCTGAAATATTTTTTAGCTTGTGGCTAACGCGCATGTTTCCGAGTTACTGCAAGATACAGAGCATTTTATTTAAGTTAAATGCATGTTAGTGCCTAGCACAGCTTAGTAAAAGGGTCCCGAAGATAGCTAACATCCAAGAAAATAGCTCAGGTGAGAGCAATTGTTTTACTGAAAATGTAGGTTCCTTAATCATTTTATTAAAGGACGGAGATGCCTGAAGTCTGTTTGCTGCTCATTTCCTCCCACATGGCTGCTAACAGAAGCTTGGAAGGGGAGTGGGGAGGTGGGATTTCTTGCTTCTATAGCCATTGTAATAAATAAATAAAGCCTATAATTGCATACTTCATACAGACAGCATACCGAGGCATTCAACTACTGTTTAGATCGGCCTCCTCAAAGCCTTTTGCTTGATCGTCATTAGAATGCTTATATGCTATCGATCACTAACAGACATTTCAAAATATGTTGAGAAAGCATGCGGAGCTCATGGAATTCTTTCCTGCTTCTCCATGTATGTGCACATCTGTGTTTTCTCTGTGTGTGTCTCTCTGACCTGGATGGCAGAGGGGTGGGTCAGTTTGAATGGAGCAGTTCCCAAAAATTCCTGTTTGGAAAGAATAATGAAATGAAACCAAGTGTGATAGTATATCTCAGCCAGGACCAGCGTTAGGGATGCAAACAGGGCAATTGCCCTGGGCCTCTGTGTCACTGGGGGCCCAAAACCTGCTTAAAGTTGAAAGAGGGACAGTCTGCAAGCAAGATTTGGGGCCCCCCTTCCCCATCATCTGTCCTGGGCCCCATCACGTCTAGCACCGGCTGAATCACTGAGGTCAGATTTTAAAGGATATGTTGTTCATTTAAATGCCAGGGTGCCAGTATACCAAGGCCATAGGTATTGGCATATTTCTTCACCAGTAGGAAACCATAGATATAGTAGCCGGTAACAAACTACATGGTTCAATCACTAGGTGTCGCAGAATTTACCACGAAAAAAATTGCATACACATCTGAATCAGAAGAATCAGGGCTGTGGTGGCAGGAAGTGAGATGCATGATGGGGAAAAGTAGAAGAAATTATTTCCAAACTCTCTACATCTGTGGATGTCTGTTTTTTGTAATGGTTGTGCACACGTCTGTGACCAAGAGAGAAGAGGGGAAGGGAAGTTTGAAAGGAGCAGTTCCATGTGTTTCAAGGTACATTAATGTTTTTTTTAATGCTGGAGAAGCTGGAAATGTTTTGGTCCGTTTTTATGAGACTTTGATTCTCTAATCAGGCCCATTTTTGAACATTTTCCTGCATGCCAAATTTGGTCCCGTTCTGTTAAATTTGTGAGTTACTTGTTCCAGACAGAGAGATAACAAATCTGTTGCACTGGATTAGAAAGGACAATTGTGCAGACCAGAATTGCTGAGGAGGCATCGACGCACATATGAAGAGCTTTCCTCCTACATCGATATAGGAGTTGAAGGGCCTTCTGATATCCCTTGAGCAATGTGCTTCAACATAGTGACTCACTTATCTTTTATAGTTCTGGTGGCTTCCTGGTTTTCTATCTGTCTCCAGATGGGTGTGTTTTGCACATCCGCAACAGGAATGAACCTCACTTTTAAACCTGGGTCTGTTGGGATTTTAAGCTCTCAAATGTACTGCTAATGCTGCTCTTAATACCTACATTGTGCCAAAAGCATCCTCCTCCCGGAGCTACTAGAGCGTAATGCTTACAGACAGCATATTTGAAATGACTTTTCTATGGAACGACTCCCCTCTGAGGAAAGGCTAAAGAGGCTAGGGATCTTCAGCTCGGAGGAGACAGTTGAGGGGAGATACGGTTGAGATCTAGAAAATTAAGACTGGTGTGGCGCCTGTGAATAGCTCTTAACTCTTTCCAAAAATGCAAGGAATGGGGGGCATGCAACAAAGTTACTAATTAGTACATTTAGAACAGTGTATAATTAAGCTCTGGAATTTGTTGCCAGACAGTGTGGTGAAAGTGGTTATCATAAGAGGGATATGGGCCTGAGTCCCCTTCTCTACAGTCCACTGCAACGGCCACTAGGCTACTCCGGGGACTTGCTCGCTACTCTAAGAGGACTGGCCATTATATCTGCCTCTGTCATAGAGCCTGGTACTGTCACTTTCACCTCTTAGGGGGGTGGGAGGGGGGTCAGTGACCGCTGGGAAATTAAGGGGGGTTCATGCCTTTATCCCTCCAGTGGTCATCTGGTCAGTTTGGTCACCTTTTTGGCAGTTAGTTGTTATTGAAACAGGTCTAGCTAAAAGGTTCTATTTTTTTTTTTTGCTCTAGATGATTTTACAATGTTCCAGCATCACAGAAAAACATCCAACATTGTAAGCCCACCTTAGTCTCGCCCCCAAAACATGCCTCCTCCACGCTCCCTTGAGATGTAGACAAACTGCATAGAAAAACGTCTTAAAAATGAATGTCGAAAATAGCAATGTGGATGTTTTTGCAAAAAAATGGCCAACTGCTGCTTTTTGCCATTCTTGGACGTTTTTCTGTTTCAGAAATGAGCCGCTTGGTAGTGGTCTGTCCCAGTACCGCAATACTTAAGCACTTGAAAACTATGCCCAAGACAATCAGGACTATTTCTGCCACATTTTCTCAGTCTCTTCTTGATGACGATCTCTTTCTCAATTTGTAGTACAGTATAATTGGTACTAACGCTTCTATTAACAATGCCATTCCTGTGGTTCTCTCCATTACTGGTATATCTAGGTTTTTAGCATCAAGCTTTGTATCAGTTGCAATGCGAATCTAAATGTCCCATGAACATCAGGAACTCTTTTCATTTAGATGGGGTAAAAATACTCCATTGGTGAAATTCTGAAAACATTAACTTGCAACCCACTTCAAATGACATCAGGAAGACAGTTGTGCTTCGTTGAAAGAATGAAGGGGAACTACCAGAGCATTCCACAAACAGATTAAGGGAAAGGGGACTTGATATACTGCCTTTCTGAGGTTTTTGCAGCTACATTCAAATCGGTTTACAGATATTCAGGTACTTATTTTGTACCAGAGGCAATGGAGGGTTAAGTCACTTGCCCAGAGTCACAAGGAGCTGCAGTGGGAATCAAACTCAGTTTCCCAGGATCAAAGCCCACTGCACTAACCACTAGGCTACTTCTCCACTAGCAGCATTCTATGTAGAAGCCTGCCCTTGCAGGTCGGCAATACGGCCGCGCAGGCTTCTGCTTCTGTGAGTCTGACGTGCAGGACGTCAGACTCACAGAAACAGAAGCCTGCGCGGCCGCATTGCCGATCTGCAAGGGCAGGCTTCTACATGGAATGTTGCTAGTGGAATAGCAACATTAACATTCCATGTAGAATCTCAAATAGTAGCAACAGAATCTCAATAGTAGCAACATTCCATCTAGAATCTCCAATAGTAGCAACATTCCATGTAGAATCTCAAATAGGGAAAGGGAAATGGGACTTGATATACTGCCTTTCTGAGGTTTTTGCAGCTACATTCAAATCGGTTTACAGATATTCAGGTACTTATTTTGTACCAGAGGCAATGGAGGGTTAAGTCACTTGCCCAGAGTCACAAGGAGCTGCAGTGGGAATCAAACTCAGTTTCCCAGGATCAAAGCCCACTGCACTAACCACTAGGCTACTTCTCCACTAGCAGCATTCTATGTAGAAGCCTGCCCTTGCAGGTCGGCAATACGGCCGCGCAGGCTTCTGCTTCTGTGAGTCTGACGTGCAGGACGTCAGACTCACAGAAACAGAAGCCTGCGCGGCCGCATTGCCGATCTGCAAGGGCAGGCTTCTACATGGAATGTTGCTAGTGGAATAGCAACATTAACATTCCATGTAGAATCTCAAATAGTAGCAACAGAATCTCAATAGTAGCAACATTCCATCTAGAATCTCCAATAGTAGCAACATTCCATGTAGAATCTCAAATAGGGAAAGGGAAATGGGACTTGATATACTGCCTTTCTGAGGTTTTTGCAGCTACATTCAAATCGGTTTACATATATTCAGGTACTTATTTTGTACCAGAGGCAATGGAGGGTTAAGTGACTTGCCCAGAGTCACAAGGAGCTGCAGTGGGAATTGAACTCAGTTCTCCAGGATCAAAGTCCACTGAAACAGGGCCGAAACCAAAATTCAGTCAGCTGCTAGTGTGTGTACCACATTTGTCTGCTATTGGATCTAGTTCTGGGAGCCTGACTATTGCATGCACCTAAGTGCTTATGTTGTCTTAATACAAATCCAGTACATTTTTGGACTCCTCTTGTAGGTGCCCTGTTAAAATCGGACCCCTATGTGTGGCTGGGTAAATGGATTGTGCGGTTTAAGCACAGATTCTAATAGGTCCAGCCAAAAAAAAAAAAAAAAAGTCAAGACTCCAACTACCTTAGAAGCAAGAAAAATGTGATTAAGCACAAACCCCATTACCATCAGTGGGACCTACTTGCTAAGGCTTGAGTTATTGTTCATTAGTTTGTATTAACACACATTAGTAAATTATGCCTTATATAAGAATGCTGAAACTAGTAGAAGGAATGTGGCGTTGGATGGGTATGTCAAGAATCTTCAAAGCTAGAGTAAATCAATGGGTTATGGGATATATTAATGCAGGTTAGTAAATCTAGCCGATGGTGTCCAATGCCATGGTTCTTCATAACTAATTGCATTCCTTTGCAGCAAGACTTTGCCCCCTGAGAGCTTACAGCCTGTTACTCAGACCGCTAGGCCACTTCCGCTCCTGTGCATTAGCAATAGGAAAAAATAGATTTTAAAAATGCCATTTTTTTTTTAGCATTCAGAATTGTATATTGCACAAATGAGGTGTCATTTCAGAGGTTTAGCTTGGTAGCAGGTATGATGAATGCTACCCTGCCATTGACGGTTAATTACACAGTGAGGAATTATCTGCTTTCAGTCTTGGCCTTTTAAAATATTAATGCATGCAACAAACCTTATTTATTGTGGCAAGCTGCCACCATACCACCTTGGGCTTTGATCCCATGAGATCTCAGAAGCTAATCTAATGTGGACATTTCAATTCCATTTAACTGACCAAACGGCTCAAGGCGTACTACAGATTTAAATGGAGATGGACAAAACCCATTGATTACAAAACATTAACAATAACCAAAATCTGCTAGTGTTTAATTACCTGTTAAATATTGCCCAAATAAGTATGTTTAACAGCTCTCCTAAATACATTATGGTGTCCTTTTACAAAGCTGTGGTAAAACGTGGCCTGCGGTAGTGTGGGTACGTCTTTTAGGTGCACACTGGGCCGTTTTTTTACTGCGGCTGGGAAAAAGTCTATTTTTTTTAATAGGTCAGGAAATGGAGCTGTGCTGATATTAAAACTAGCGCACACCTATTTACGGCCTGAGCCTTTACTGCCGCCCGTTGACCTAGTGGTAAGGGCTCACGTGCTACCAACATGGTAACCATGTAGCGTGCGCCAACGTGGGTGCACTGCCGGTTACCACCAGGAATGCCCCCCCCCCCCCCATGTTAGAAAATAGAAAATTATTTTTTTACTGCAGGATTCGGCATGCACCAAACTTGAAATTGCCACCGGGCGCATGCGCTACCCCGGCAGTAGTGCCGATTGGGTGCACGCTACCTGCATGTTATCTCTCCCATGCCTTTGTAAAAGGGCCCCTATATAAGTTGATTTCTCAAATTTTGCAAGTAATTTATTCCGTATTTCTGGACCTCTATCCACCCAAGATTTCAAACCAGTAGTAGATTTCAAACGATCAAAGATGGAGGGATTTTTAGTCTGACCTTTTGAGGGGCCAGATGCTCAGAGACAAATGTGAGTGCTAGAGGCCATCAGCGGGAAACGCACGCGCTGAAAAACAATACACGCACTGAAGAACAGCGCAATGAGCATTCAAGTGTAGTTGAAAGGATGCAGATGAGAAAATTTTCTATTCTTTCCAATGCATAGCGAACAGCGCAGCTAACAAGGGCACCCTTACCGCTGCAAAGCCTACACCAGCTCCAATGGCGTTAGGTGTCTGCACAGGTGCGAGTTTTGAGGCCCTTTTCCACCTCCGGCAGTCCCCTGCACAGCACAGCCCTCTCTCTTCCTGGCTGCTGAGCTCTTTCTCCATATAAATGTTTTATCTATTTATTGCACATGGGCCTTAAAATCAGAGTAATTCAAAGTAATTCACAGCACAAAAATTGTATGACACAAAATTGAGAATATCATAACGCCTCTGAATAAATCGAGGCATGACAGCACCTTGAATATATTGAAAAGAAATACAGCATTTCACTGCCTGTACTTTGCTGTGATTGCGGGTCCTGGTTTTGCTGTCAGCTTTTGCTGTTTTGTGTGTTCTTCATGTTCTGCTCTCTCCTTGGTTTTGTTTATTTATTTGCTGCACTTATATCCCACATTTTCCCACCTATTTGCAGGCTCAATGTGGCTTACAATATAATACAACAACAATCACATTGATGGGATAAGGAAATCAGAATGTAGATAACAAATAAGGTGCATGAGAATATCATGGCAATCCTATTAACAATAACAATTACAGCTTTAAAGCATTTAAGGTGCGTAAGAAAATTATGTATAATGCGACGTGGTTAAATAGGAAAAACAAAACATAATGATAACAGGACAAGATAAATGTACAATAATTAGGATGTAAATTAGAATAAACACGTTTGAAAAGTTCCATTAAGCTTGTATCTGGTGAAGTTTAGGTGTAAGTTTTGCTGTCAGCTCTACATATTTCCCAAGTGAAAAAGTGAGAGACCCTCGGCAGCTTCCTGACAATTGTGTGTATGTTCTGGGCATGTTCCCCCCCCCCCCCCCCCCCCCTTACTTCCCAGTGCTCAACGTTAACAGCGGGCATAAAATTTGCATGCCATTAGCATTGGGAAGTTTTTTTTAGACGCTGGAAAGGCAGTATTTTTCAGCGCTGTTTTGAGCATCTCCCCATAGGTGCTGAGTAAATACAAATCAAATTTTAAAGGTGCTTGAGAGCTAGTCCATACAATATCTTAAAAATAAACATTAGATAAAGTCGGGCCATAGCTTAGATTTAACTCTTTCTGAAAGGATGGAAGGATTGTGTAGATCAGTGCTGTACCTCCTACATTTTAGTGAGGTTAGTTTGAGAAATTATGGTTCTGCTAATACATATCTAAGAATACTGCTTATCTTTTTCTGGCACAGACTGTGAGCCCAGCCCCTGCTGTCAGTGTGAATGCATTATCTGTAACCTTCCTGCAGTCTGAGATTCTTGATAGAGTGCCAGACTCCTTGGCTAATTTTGATTAGAGACGGTGAAGGCTATGTGACAGGAGTAACAAAAAGCTGACACGAAAATTAAACTAGTACTGCTTTACTTCTAATAGGGCATAATAGCTGTTAAAACTGAAATGTTCTAGACATGAGAGATGCTGAAATGTTTTGTTACTGAATCATTTTTCTGGAGGACATGCTTGTAGAGGGCCTAGAGCATTGGCGGTTGTTTATTTAGCATTCACGGGGTTTTCTATTCTATTGTGTTCTCTTACTTAAAAGATGCCTGTCTTCAAAAAGGACCCAGGGTGGCCTTAAGTATAGCAAGAATCCTATATAATAAAAAGCACCTCCAACATTCTGAAGCTGACTCTGTGGCACTGTGGCAGTGTAGGGTTCTTAAGTTTGTAGTTTAGCATTTCATTGGCTCTGACTGTCCCCGCCCTCACGTCAAGGAAACGGAACGCTGCATAGTTGCCAAGCAAACAAACGTGACGTCACAGGAATGAAGAACCAATCAGACAGAACGGAACTTGGAGGAGGGAAGTGGAGTGGATTGAATCTCTAACAAACAATCATATACAGGGAGGTACGAACATCAGTGGAGGCAAGTGCACAGAACGGAAGGGAAGACAAACATTTAATCACTTTGTGTCACACACACACTCAATAACTCTGTGTATCTCTCTCTTACACTGTCTGTAAAACACACTGTCGCTCTCAGTCTCTCACATGGGCAACTGTATGTTGCATTCTCACGAGTAAGGAGCTCTTCTGATGTGATTGTTAAACTGATTGAAGGGCCTGAACAAGGAAAACTTTTACCACATTGTAACACAGTTTACACAAAACATATTGTATATAAAGAAATCTTACACATGTAAACAACAATTATATTCAGAATACAACCGTGGAAACATTAATGGCAGGAACTCATTACATTGCTAGCGCCCGTTTCATTGCGTTAAGAAACGGGCCTTTTTTACTACAATAAAATTCAAAATTACAAATATAAACACATAAGTACTTGAAGTACTGTAAGGCTCACCCGCTGGAGGTCGAGGCATCCTTTTTGTAGCAGCCTCAGACCTGGGCAGGAGTGAGTGGGCATCACTTCTGCCCATTTACCACTGGACCACCAAGGATTCTTCAAGGTAGGCCCGGGGGAGAGGGGCTGGCAGGAATGGGGCCCAGGCCTACTTTGAATAATCCCTGGTGGTATATGGGCAGGGCAGGAATGATGCCCACTTCCTCCCGCCCAGGCCCATTATAGAATAGCAGTGAGTGCCAATTTGGGCGCCAGGACTAATGTCTACTGAAACCAGGGTGTAATTCCCAACACCTAATTTGGGTGCACATCACCAATATTCTGTAACACCGTACAAATTTTAGGAACACCTCCCATGGCCACACTCCCTTTTGAGTTATGCGCTATGGGATTTGGGCGCGCAGTGTTATAGATCTTGGATCGGCGCCCAAATATTGGTTTCCAGTTTTGGGTGCCATATATAGAATCGGGGGAATAATGGGGAAGGGAAATGGGACTTGATATACTGCCTTTCTGAGGTTTTTGCAACTACATTCAAAGCGGTTTACATATATTCAGGTACTTATTTTGTACCAGGGGCAATGGAGGGTTAAGTGACTTGCCCAGATTCACAAGGAGCTGCAGTGGGAATCAAACTTAGTTCCCCAGGATCAAAGTCCACTGCACTAACCACTAGGCTACTCCTCCACTAGCAACATTCCATGTAGAAGCCTGTCCTTGCAGATCAGCAACGCGGCCGCACAGGCTTCTGTTTCTGTGAGTCTGAGACTCACAGAAACAGAAGCCTGCGTGGCCGCGTTGCCGATCTGCAAGGGCAGGCTTCTACATGGAATGTTGCTAGTGGAATAGCAACATTCCATGTAGAATCTCAATAGTAGCAACATTCCATCTAGAATCTCCAATAGTAGCAACATTCCATCTAGAATCTCAAATAGGGAAAGGGGACTTGATATACCGCCTTTCTGAGGTTTTTGCAACTACATTCAAAGCAGTTTACATATATTCAGGTACTTATTTTGTACCAGAGGCAATGGAGGGTTAAGTGACTTGCCCAGAGTCACAAGGAGCTGCAGTGGAAATGGAACTCAGTTCCCCAGGATCAAAGTCCACTGCACTAACCACTAGGCTACTCCTCCACTAATGTACCTAATGTACAGCACAGCGTTCATTGAGTAGCGTTATAGAAATTAAGTACTAGTATATCACCATCATTTGAATAAAGGTGACAGCCGCTGCCATACCTGGATAGTAAGCATGAATATCTGGATTAGAGAATGACACAGGGACGAAGTTTGTCCCTGTCCCCTCGGGCTCAGTCCTCATCTGCAGAAGCCTCGAACACTTATGATTTTATATTTAAATCTTTTTACTAAAGTGTAAAAAGGAACAATATTCTGTGCAATTGTTTATAGATCACAAATAGAAAACAATAACAATGAGCAACTATAATAAACTCCCCCCACCCTCTACCCTTCCAACTTCAACAAAAGCTGACTTCTATTACCCCAAGAAACCATAATCCACCCTGTTAAAATGTCCAGGGGTGCAAATTACAACCCGCTCTATATGCCCTTGCGGGGGAGAAATTTGCCCTGGGAGGCACTTTTATGATTTTTTAATCTGTGGATGAATAGTAAGTCATCAACAATCTCGGGATTCAGTCTAGCTCACCCATCTTCCACAGTCCTTTCTGCAATAGACAATGTCTTCTCAAAAGATGTGCTGATAGCAGGAATGCACAGGAGCCCTTGTTCAAATTTTGCCAGTTGTGGCCAGCACTTTTGATTGTTTTTCCAAAAAATGAAAACATCGTCATCTGCATCACTTGAACATAAATAACTATCCAATTAATTAACAGTCTTCAAAGCAGAGAATGACACAGGTACAAAGTTTGTCCCCACTCTGTCCCCATCCCCGTGTCATTCTCTAATCTGTATATCAGCTGGCACTGAATAATGATATATGTTTAAACATCACAGCAAGCATGTGAAAATCAGTTTTAACAAAAAGACCTTCATATAGTTATCCATTATTACTTGTACCTCAAGATCATAATATCCCAATTAAAGGGAGCCTTATGTCTCATTTCTCTAAACGCCTACTTCTATCTATTGCTCAGGCATTTTGATAAAGTAACCAAAATTTTTTCTGCCTCGTATTTCAAAAAGTAATTATAATAACAAAAGGTTTTGTAATTTTTATTTTGTATGTAATTATCCCTTGGTGAAAATGCAGAGAAGGATTAGATAGATAAGTAGATTGAAAGCGAATGCTACATACCTGTAGAAGGTATTCTCCGAGGACAGCAGGCTGATTGTTCTCACTGATGGGTGACGTCCACGGCAGCCCCTCCAATCGGAAACTTCACTAGCAAAGTCCTTTGCTAGCCCTCGCGCGCCCGCGCGCACCGCGCATGCGCGGCCGTCTTCCCGCCCGAAACCGGCTCGAGCCGGCCAGTCCAGTATGTAGCAAGACAATACACTTCAAGGGAAGACACAACTCCAAAGGGGAGGCGGGCGGGTTTGTGAGAACAATCAGCCTGCTGTCCTCGGAGAATACCTTCTACAGGTATGTAGCATTCGCTTTCTCCGAGGACAAGCAGGCTGCTTGTTCTCACTGATGGGGTATCCCTAGCCCCCAGGCTCACTCAAAACAACAACATTGGTCAATTGGGCCTCGCAACGGCGAGGACATAACTGAGATTGACCTAAAAAATTTACCAACTAACTGAGAGTGTAGCCTGGAACAGAACAAACAGGGCCCTCGGGGGGTGGAGTTGGATCCTAAAGCCCAAACAGGTTCTGAAGAACTGACTGCCCGAACCGACTGTCACGTCGGGTATCCTGCTGCAGGCAGTAATGAGATGTGAATGTGTGGACAGATGACCACGTCGCAGCTTTGCAAATTTCCTCCATGGTGGCTGACTTCAAGTGGGCTACCGACGCAGCCATGGCTCTAACATTATGAGCCGTGACATGACCCTCAAGAGCCAGCCCAGCCTGGGCGTAAGTGAAGGAAATGCAATCTGCTAGCCAATTGGATATGGTGCGTTTCCCTACAGCCACTCCCCTCTTGTTGGGATCAAAAGAAACAAACAATTGGGCGGACTGTCTGTGGGGCTGTGTCCGCTCCAGATAGAAGGCCAATGCTCTCTTGCAGTCCAATGTGTGCAGCTGACGTTCAGCAGGGCAGGAATGAGGACGGGGAAAGAATGTTGGCAAGACAATTGACTGGTTCAGATGGAACTCCGACACAACCTTTGGCAGAAACTTAGGGTGAGTGCGGAGGACTACTCTGTTGTGATGAAATTTGGTGTAAGGGGCCTGGGCTACCAGGGCCTGAAGCTCACTGACTCTACGAGCCGAAGTAACTGCCACCAAGAAAATGACCTTCCAGGTCAAGTACTTCGGATGGCAGGAATTCAGTGGCTCGAAAGGAGGTTTCATCAGCTGGGTGAGAACGACATTGAGATCCCATGACACTGTAGGAGGCTTGACAGGGGGCTTTGACAAAAGCAAACCTCTCATGAAGCGAACAACTAAAGGCTGTCCTGAGATCGGCTTACCTTCCACTTGGTAATGGTATGCACTGATTGCACTAAGGTGAACCCTTACGGAGTTGGTCTTCAGACCAGACTCAGACAAGTGGAGAAGGTATTCAAGCAGGGTCTGTGTAGGACAAGAGCGAGGATCTAGGGCCTTGCTGTCACACCAGACGGCAAACCTCCTCCAATGAAAGAAGTAGCTTCTCTTAGTGGAGTCTTTCCTGGAAGCAAGCAAGATGCGGGAGACACCCTCTGGCAGACCCAAAGAGGCAAAGTCTACGCCCTCAACATCCAGGCCGTGAGAGCCAGGGACTGGAGGTTGGGATGCAGAAGAGCCCCTTCGTCCTGCGTGATGAGGGTCGGAAAACACTCCAATCTCCACGGTTCTTCGGAGGATAACTCCAGAAGAAGAGGGAACCAGATCTGACGCGGCCAAAAGGGAGCAATCAGAATCATGGTGCCTCGGTCTTGCTTGAGTTTCAACAAAGTCTTCCCCACCAGAGGAATGGGAGGATAAGCATACAGCAGACCTTCCCCCCAATCCAGGAGGAAGGCATCCGACGCCAGTCTGCCGTGGGCCTGAAGCCTGGAACAGAACTGAGGGACCTTGTGGTTCACTTGAGATGCGAAGAGATCCACCAGGGGGGTGCCCCACGCCTGGAAGATCTGTCGCACCACACGGGAATTGAGCGACCACTCGTGAGGTTGCATAATCCTGCTCAACCTGTCGGCCAGACTGTTGTTTACGCCTGCCAGATATGTGGCTTGGAGCACCATGCCTTGACGGCGAGCCCAGAGCCACATGCTGACGGCTTCCTGACACAGGGGGCGAGATCCGGTGCCCCCCTGCTTGTTGACATAGTACATGGCAACCTGATTGTCTGTCTGAATTTGGATAATTTGGTGGGACAGCCGATCTCTGAAAGCCTTCAGAGCGTTCCAGATCGCTCGCAACTCCAGAAGATTGATCTGTAGATCGCTTTCTTGGAGGGACCACCTTCCTTGGGTGTGAAGCCCATCGACATGAGCTCCCCATCCCAGGAGAGACGCATCCGTGGTCAGCACTTTTTGAGGCTGAGGAATTTGGAAGGGACGTCCCAGAGTCAAATTGGAGCAAATCGTCCACCAATACAGGGATTCGAGAAAACTCGTGGACAGGTGGATCACGTCCTCTAGACCCCCGGCGGCCTGATACCACTGGGAGGCTAGGGTCCATTGAGCAGATCTCATGTGAAGGCGGGCCATGGGAGTCACATGAACTGTGGAGGCCATGTGGCCCAGCAATCTCAACATCTGCCGAGCTGTGATCTGCTGGGACGCTCGCACCCGCGAGACGAGGGACAACAAGTTGTTGGCCCTCGCCTCTGGGAGATAGGCGCGAGCCGTCCGAGAATCCAGCAGGGCTCCGATGAATTCGAGTTTCTGCACTGGGAGAAGATGGGACTTTGGGTAATTTATCACAAACCCCAGTAGCTCCAGGAGGCGAATAGTCATCTGCATGGACTGCAGGGCTCCTGCCTCGGATGTGTTCTTCACCAGCCAATCGTCGAGATATGGGAACACGTGCACCCCCAGCCTGCGAAGCGCCGCTGCTACCACAGCTAGGCACTTTGTGAACACCCTGGGCGCAGAGGCGAGCCCAAAGGGTAGCACACAGTACTGGAAGTGGCGTGTGCCCAGCTGAAATCGCAGATACTGTCTGTGAGCTGGCAGTATCGGGATGTGTGTGTAGGCATCCTTCAAGTCCAGAGAGCATAGCCAATCGTTTTGCTGAATCATGGGGAGAAGGGTGCCCAGGGAAAGCATCCTGAACTTTTCTTTTACGAGATATTTGTTCAGGGCCCTTAGGTCTAGGATGGGACGCATCCCCCCTGTTTTCTTTTCCACAAGGAAGTACCTGGAATAGAACCCCAGCCCTTCTTGCCCGGATGGCACGGGCTCGACCGCATTGGCGCTGAGAAGGGCGGAGAGTTCCTCTGCAAGTACCTGCTTGTGCTGGAAGCTGAAGGACTGAGCTCCCGGTGGACAATTTGGAGGTTTTGAAGCCAAATTGAGAGTGTATCCTTGCCGGACTATTTGGAGAACCCACTGATCGGAGGTTATGAGAGGCCACCTTTGGTGAAAAGCTTTCAACCTCCCTCCGACAGGCAGGTCGCCCGGCACTGACACTTGGATGTCGGCTATGCTCTGCTGGAGCCAGTCAAAAGCTCGCCCCTTGCTTTTGCTGGGGAGCCGCGGGGCCTTGCTGAGTCGCACGCTGCTGACGAGAGCGAGCGCGCTGGGGCTTAGCCTGGGCCGCAGGCTGTCGGGAAGGAGGATTGTACCTACGCTTGCCAGAAGTATAGGGAACAGTCTTCCTTCCCCCGAAAAAATCGTCTACCTGTAGAGGTAGAAGCTGAAGGCTGCCGGCGGGCGAACTTGTCGAATGCGGTGTCCCGCTGGTGGAGAGACTCTACCACCTGCTCGACCTTTTCGCCAAAAATGTTATCCGCACGGCAAGGCGAGTCCGCAATCCGCTGCTGGATTCTATTCTCCAGGTCGGCGGCACGCAGCCATGAGAGCCTGCGCATCACCACACCTTGAGCAGCGGCCCTGGACGCAACATCAAAAGTGTCATAAACTCCTCTGGCCAGGAATTTTCTGCACGCCTTCAGCTGCCTGACCACCTCCTGAAAAGGCTTGGCTTGCTCAGGGGGAAGAGCATCAACCAAACCCGCCAACTGCCGCACATTATTCCGCATGTGTATGCTCGTGTAGAGCTGGTAAGACTGGATCTTGGACACGAGCATAGAGGAATGGTAGGCCTTCCTCCCAAAGGAGTCTAAGGTTCTAGCGTCCTTGCCCGGGGGCGCCGAAGCATGTTCCCTAGAACTCTTAGCCTTCTTTAGGGCCAAATCCACAACTCCAGAGTCATGAGGCAACTGAGTGCGCATCAGCTCTGGGTCCCCATGGATCCGGTACTGGGACTCGATCTTCTTGGGAATGTGGGGATTAGTTAATGGCTTGGTCCAGTTCGCAAGCAATGTCTTCTTCAGGACATGGTGCAAGGGAACAGTGGACGCTTCCTTAGGTGGAGAAGGATAGTCCAGGAGCTCAAACATTTCAGCCCTGGGCTCGTCCTCCACAACCACCGGGAAGGGGATGGCCGTAGACATCTCCCGGACAAAGGAGGCAAAAGACAGACTCTCGGGAGGAGAAGCTGTCTCTCAGGAGAGGGAGTGGGATCAGACGGAAGACCCTCAGACTCCTCGTCAGAGAAATATCTGGGATCTTCCTCTTCCTCCCACGAGGCCTCACCCTCGGTGTCAGACACAAGTTCACGGACCTGTGTCTGCAACCTCGCCCTGCTCGACTCCGTGGAACCCCGTCCACGATGGGGGCGTCGAGAGGTAGACTCCCTCGCCCGCATCGGCGAAGCTCCCTCCGCCGACGTAGTCGGGGAGCCTTCCTGGGAGGTGGCCGCGGTCGGTACCGCACGGCGGTACCGACGTCGGGGACCTCAACCTGGGCGATGGGCCAGCCGGCGCCACGCTCGACGGTACCGGTGGCGCAAGCACCGCCGGTACCGGAGGGGTAGGGCGCAACAGCTCTCCCAGAATCTCTGGGAGAACGGCCCGGAGGCTCTCGTTTAGAGCGGCTGCAGAGAAAGGCTGAGAGGTCGATGCAGGCGTCGACGTCAGTACCTGTTCCGGGCGTGGAGGCTGTTCCGGGCTGTCCAGAGCGGAGCGCATCGACACCTCCTGAACAGAGGGTGAGCGGTCCTCTCGGTGCCGATGCCTGCTGGGTGCCGAATCCCTCGGCGACCCAGAGCTCTCGGTGCCGACACGGGGAGGAGACCGGTGTCGATGCTTCTTCGATTTCTTCCGAAGCATGTCACCAGAGCTCCCCGGCACCGACGAGGAGGACGTCGAATCCATCCGTCGCTTCCTCGGGGCCGAGACTGAAGAAGGTCGATCTCGGGGGGGCTGTACCGCAGGAGCCCTCAGGGTAGGAGGAGACCCACCCGAGGGCTCACCGCCACCAGCAGGGGAATGGACAGCCCTCACCTGCACTCCACCCGATGCACCACCGTCCGACGACATCAGCAGACGAGGTCCTGGTACCACCGACGTCGATGCAGCTATCCGATGTCTCGGCGCCGATGCAGAGGCCCGATGCCTCGATGCACTCGATGCAGGGGCGGCCGAGGAAGATGGTCTGGACGCTGACGACGTCGATGCACTCGAAGATCCCGGTGCCGATGCCGACGAAGAGCCCGAGAACAACACGTTCCACTGGGCTAGTCTCGCTACCTGAGTCCGCCTTTGAAGCAGGGAACACAGACTGCAGTTCTGAGGGCGGTGCTCGGCCCCCAGACACTGAAGACACGACGAGTGTCGATCAGTGAGCGAGATAACCCGGGCGCACTGGGTGCACTTCTTGAAGCCGCTGGAAGGCTTCGATGTCATGGGCGGAAAAATCACGCCGGCGAAATCAAAAGCCGAAATGGCGAAATTTGAAGCACCAAATTTAGAGGGAGAAAAAATCTCGACCGAGGCCGAAAAGAGGCCTACCCCGACGACGAAAGAAAACTTACCGGGGCAAAAAAGCTGGAAGTACGGGGAGGATTTACACGAAACCCGGCGGGGGGTTTCCGGAGCACTTCCCGACTAGGACAAAGCTTTCCCGAAGGAAAAAAAACACGTTCAAAACAAATTGGACGCGCGAGGTCGACTTTCCGGGGCTCGACACGGCGAAAACACGACCGTACCGAGTGCGGACAAAAGAAGACTGGCCGGCTCGAGCCGGTTTCGGGCGGGAAGACGGCCGCGCATGCGCGGTGCGCGCGGGCGCGCGAGGGCTAGCAAAGGACTTTGCTAGTGAAGTTTCCGATTGGAGGGGCTGCCGTGGACGTCACCCATCAGTGAGAACAAGCAGCCTGCTTGTCCTCGGAGAAAGAGTGTTATACTCAAAATGATACACAATTCAAGAACTCAAGTGACGTGCCCATATTAACTAAATGTGCAACTTATTAGAAAAAAAAAAATGAAAGCACTCTGTCATAGTAACATAGTAGATGACGGCAGAAAAAGACCTGCACGGTCCATCTAGTCTGCCCAACAAGATAAACTCATATGTGCTACTTCTTGTGTATGCCTTACGTTGATTTGTATCTGCCATTTTCAGGACACAGACCGTAGAAGTCTTGCCCAGAAGTAGCCCCACCACCCAAACACCAGCCCCACCTCCCAATCTCGGCTAAGCTTCTGAGGATCCATTCCTTCTGCACAGGATTCCTTTATGTTTATCCCTCATAAATCATATATCCCCTAAGTTTATATATGTATATAATTTTTTCTGAGTTGGGTACCAGGCAGAATGAGAATGGGTACACTTGAGTTGTGATAAGAGCTGGTTTGTAGAGTGGGTCAGTGGGTTTTTGGTTTAGTTTTATTTTGTACTGTTTCAAATTTGTTTTTTTTGTTTCAACTTTTATGTATGTTGGTAAATCTATGAAACCCACCACATCTACTTGATTCATATTTATGGCCCGATATTAAACAGCCAGGAGAGGTGAGACTCCTGGCCATTACAATTGCTTCTCCAGGGATAAGCAGCAATATTCAACGGCTCTTAACTGGACAGTACCACTGAATATTGCTTCTTAATAGCCAACCCCTAACCAACTAGGTTAGAGGAGTTGGAGCGGAGCTGGGGCAGAGCTGCCAACTAGGCGGTTAGTGGCGATATTCAGTCCTCCAACCAACCACATAGAGTTGGGACAGGAAAAAAAGACAAAAGGCTGTTCTAACTTTACCCCGTTTACTAAGCTACATGGCAATGCTGACATAGTCCATTCAAACTGAATGGGCTGTATCAATATTAGCGTATGGCAGCTGCTAGCGCAGCTTAGTTAACAGGGAGGTTTATGCAATGAAGGTAACCAGGCAGTGGTCTGAATATCAGCCAGTGCCCAGTTACACTTCAGATAGTGGCTACCATTGCCCCCACCCGATCCCCCCCTCCCAGCCCCCTGGAATGGAAATAATCTTTCCCCTGACCCGATTTCCCCCCCCCCCCCCCCCCCGCACACACACACTGGGCACCCACTCCTGCCGGCCCCCTCCTTCCAGAACCTACTTCAAAGAATCCTTGGTGGTCCCTTAGGTAAATGGGCAGGAATGATACCCACTCGCTCCTGTCCAAGTCTGAAGTTGCTACAGATAGGCTGCCTCGACCTGTAGCAGGAGCATTATAGTACTTCAAGTATTTATGTGTTGCTATTTGTATTTCTTTGCATCAGTCTTTACTGCGGAAAATGTCAGGGTCAGTCATACCTACACAACAAACCAATTTTGTTGGTAATGATTCGGTGCAAATAAGGCACATCACTGTAAATCGAGAAAAATATCTACTAAGCCTGCATGTACTCCGCTTGTTATTAAAGGGCTTGTAGGTGGTATATAAGAAATTAAGAAAAAAATTGTTCTGAGGTTGGTTTGGGGGTGTTTTCCTTCTCAGCTCAGTCAGAACCAGCATCTGCAAAATTAAAGGATGCTGGTTTCTGAGTGAGAATGGTAGGTTATGTCTCAGAGAATCCCTCTCTTTTCCAGCTGATGCACTGTACCCTGTGTAACTAACCCTTTAATAACAAGAGAATAGGGAGCGTAGAGCAGAATATTAATTGGGGATTAACATAATAATGAAGTTTTAATCAGCATTTTAGATAAAGCTTCTCTGTTTCAGTTAGACCTTTTCTTGTAAGGCTTGTTGTATCCATTTAGTTTGGCTTAAAACCCTGCAAGTAAACTGTTTAAAAGAAAGAGAAAGAAAATAGCTGTGAATGTAAATTTTGCCCATTAGTCCGCATTGTATGTGGTTGCATTACCATTTGAATCTTAATGAGTATCTGAACAACAAGGCATACACAGTATCACTCAGAAAAATTTAAAGTGCATTAGAAGCAATAATATCAAGCCCTACTGCTGTATAACAAAAAGGAGGCAGGTTGAGTTTATTTTGTTTGTGTCTGTAAAACTGGAATAAATTACTTTCAACAATTTTTTGACCCAGTAATTTCCCTCCTGCTTCTTTGCACACCCAGCTTCGTGAGAATCATGAATTAATTTGCAACTATCTTCACAGCCTGGTTTAAATAGCCACCATTAGTATTGATTCTCCTAAGTTCCCCCTGTAGCCTTGCAACCTTCCACTGGACTTCTAGATACTACTTCTTGCATTGGCTTATTTTAGAACTCTTTCCTGCGGCCAGCCCATTAACTCACATGATAGGTGCTATTCACTTGCATGTGTATCATGGTTCTCAGTTTGATTTCTGGATTGGGAATTCTGCTCCACAGGTTGGCTGGCTGTTGGAGCTGGAGATATGTGGCCATTTCATGTAGTGATGCTTAGATGGCTGGTTAGAGATTCGTGGCTGTCAAGGTTCAAAGCGAGCTAGGTTACGTGGCCTCCAGCACCCCGCATTGTTGGCTACCATAGTCCAGCTACAGTATATGTGTTTGTTGGGAAGAGGGAAGGTGACTATAAAATGACGTTTAATGTGAGCAAGTGCAAAGTGATGCATGTGGGAAAGAGGAACCCGAATTATAGCTACGTCATGCAAGGTTCCACGTTAGGAGTCATGGACCAAGAAAGGGATCTAGTTGTCGTCGTTGTTGATAAGTTGAAACCTTCTGCTCAGTGTGCTGCTGTGGCTAAGAAAGCAAATAGAATGTTAGGTATTATTAGGAAAGGAATGGAAAACAAAAATGAGAATGTTATAATGCCTTTGTATCGCTCCATGGTGCGACTGCACCTCGAATATTGTGTTCAATTCTGGTCACCGCATCTCAAAAAAGATATAGTGGAATTAGAAAAGGTGCAGAGAAGGGCGGCAAAAATGATAAAGGGGATGGAACGACTTCCCTATGAGGAAAGGCTAAAGCGGCTAGGGCTCTTCAGCTTGGAGAAAAGTCTGCTGAGGGGAGATATGATAGAGGTCTATAAAATAATGAGTGGAGTTGAACGGGTAGATGTGAAGCATCTGTTTACGCTTTCCAAAAATACTAGGATTAAGGGGACGTGCGATGAAGCTACAATGTAGTAAATTTAAAATGAATCTGAGAAAAGTTTTCTTCATTCAACATGTAATTAAACTCTGGAATTCATTGCCAGAGAATGTGGTAAATGCAGTTAGCTTAGTGGAGTTTAAAAAAAGGTTTGGACGGCTTCCTAAAGGAAACGTCCATAGACCGTTATTGAATGGAATTGAGGAAAATCCACTATTTGTGAGATAAGCAGTATAAAATGTTTTGTACTTTTTTGGGATCTTGCCAAGTATATTATGACCTAGATTGGCCACTGTTGGAAACAGAATGCTGGGCTTGATGGACCTTTGGTCTTTCCCAGTATGGCAATACTTATGTATAAATAAGAGAAAACTTCTTCAGGTAGCACAAATGAAAACTGCTCCAGTGCTCAACCTTCTGACTGCCCTGGAAAAATTAAGGAGCAGATGAGAACTGCCAGGTCAGAATCCCATCTGCAAAATTCACTCTGTTGGCTATACTTTATTATATGTTCAAACCAACAAAAATGCAGTATCATTATGGCTACTTAGAAAAGTGTTTCCTTCAGTTCAAAATCAGATCTGCAGCAGGAGGTTATAGTATTTCAATAATTTTCCCTAATTTAAATTAAGCTAATTAACAAAGCCAATAACTTGGAGGAAGACATAGAGAAAAATAGGTTTTCCTACAATCAAAGACCGGGAATTTTAACTCTAAGGATGGTGAAATTGTGCTACATCTGGCCTACAGAAATGTTCATGAATAAGGTACTAAAAACTAGATGTTCAAAAAGGTTTTCTGTCGTCAAGCAGGATTGATATGGCTCAGAAATGGGTGATGTCATCCAATGGTGCCAAGATGTAACTGTTTTTTTTTCCTGCTCTGCCGAATGGATGTTATCGGTAAACTGTTGCAGTTCTTCGATGCTGTTATTCCTTTGGCACTGTGACTAAGGGCCACTATTCAAAGTGGTGTACTCGGGCATGAGAAGCTCCTGCCCATTTAAACCCCTGCTAAACCTGCCGATTATTCAGCAGCACTTAACTGGGCAGTGCTGCTGAATATCGACTTTAAATGCCTAGGTGGCGACCAGGTAGTGGAGGAGTGGCCCCGGGGGAGGAGCCAGGAGTTACATAGACCCTGGTGAAATTTTGGGCCAGTGACTGCATAGCTGAGTGGCCAGATAGGACTGCACAAAAGGCTGGCCTAACTTTGGTCGCTTAGATATCTGTCGGTACTGAATGTCAGATGGTATGCACATTAACTTCCATTAAAATGGACTTGGGGAAGATCCATTTCTGATTCCTAGGATAAGCAGCATAAAACGTACTGTTTTGGGATCTTGCCAGGTACTTGTAACCTGGATTGTCCACTGTTGGAAACAGGATGCTGGGCTTGATGGACCTTCGGTCTGTCCCAGTATGGCAATACTTATGTTCTTATGGTCTAGGGGTTAAGCCAGAGAGGAATGAACCCTAGTTGCCCCTCCATTACTGGCTCCAGGCACAAAATGGCATCCACAGCCTCTAGTGGTAGTTTCACGATACTACTATAAGAGGTCAGCCTTCCATATAAGGGGGAGAGGCATTTGAAGGGAGGGGTCTAGAAGGGGAACTGCTCTTGGGGAGCAGAGGTCAGGAGGGGGCAGACATATAAGTGTTCATTGGGGTGGGGAGGCATAAGGAAGGGGCAGCCCATTTAAAAGGAAACCTAATATTAATCCACAAACCTTTTCCGTAGATGGGACAGTGGTAGAACTAGAGGACATGAAATGAGATTGAAGGGGGGCAGACTCAAGAAAAATGTCAGGAAGTATTTTTTCACGGAGAGAGTGGTGGATACTTGGAATGCCCTCCCGTGGGAGGTGGTGGAGATGAAAACGGTAGCTGAATTTAAAAATGCATTGGATAAACATAAAGGAATCCTGTTCAGAAGGAATGGATCCTCAGAAGCTTAGCCGAGATTGGGTGGCAGAGCCGGTGGTGGGAGGCGGGGCTAGTGCTGGGCAGACTTCTACGGTCTGTGCCCTAAAAATGACAGATACAAATCAAGGTCAGGTATACACATAAAGTAGCACATATGAGTTTATCTTGTTGGGCAGACTGAATGGACCGTACAGGTCTTTCTCTGCCGTCATCTACTATGTTACTATATATTTCTGACTGGGTAGTGGGTTGAATATTGCACCTACCCATTTCCATTCTGGACATGGCCAGAACCAGGATATTGAGTGTTGGTACCCACATAAGTGCCAACACTGAATAACTGACCTAATTCAACCTGCAGTATCAGCACTTAGAAGAATGTTGATCGCTGCAGACTGAATATTGACCAGCAGGTTTTTATTTTTTGAATTGTCATCTTTTTGGTTCTGCCTACTTTGTACCTTGGAAACCTACAACTGTTATGCTTCAGCTATAGAGGTCCCAGTTGTGAATCAGGATTTGATGTTGCCATTTTGGTGTCCACATTTCAGTGCTGCCGTTATGTTGTTGGACTTATGGGCACGAGAATTTTAGAACCCAAATGGTGGCATCCAATAGTTCTCCTCCTCCTCTTTCCCCCCAACTCACTGACCTCAGGTACTCAAGAGCAGGGCTTGTTCCTGCTTGCTGCTGGGGGTCCTTGAACAGAAGGGAAATGTGGGCTGCTTCAAGTGGTGCCTGTGAGGGAGGACAGTTCTTCAGGAAGTCTGTTCTGTTTTCCCTTACAGTCATCACTTGAGGCAGCCCCCATTTCTCTTCTGCTCAAGGACCCCTGGCTGCAGGTGCAGCAGCGAGCAGGCATGAGCCCTGCTCTTGAATACTGTAGGTCAGTACATGGGGGTAGGACGAAGACTTTTGAATGCCACCAGTTGGGCATCCAAAATTCTTGCAGCCATAAGTCCAGCACTTCAACGCTGACACCAAAATGGCAACACCCAAAACTCATGTACTTCCCAATCGTGACCTGAAAAACTGCATGTTCTGCGTGGCCATGTCGATAGTCCAACAATGCCACAGGATTGAATACTTCCAATGCTATTGAGACAACCTTTCTGCCTTTCTGTTTGTGATGGTAGTATCCTCTATAAATATGTACTCTCAGGGATAACTTCACTCAAATGAAACTTATAATAATCCCTTTTAAATTTGTATACGTCCCCGAGCCATGAGAGGAGTTCCTCCTTCTCTTTGTCTCAGAGCGCTGCCTGAGGCAAATACCTCCCATCTGTGCAGAGGCCCAAGAAGTCTGAATACAGAGTAGCATTATATGTAGGTTGCTCCTTCTGGCTGTACTAATCTGGAGGTTCTCCGTTCAGTTGGAACTTCCTTTGTGCACAAGTGTCTGGGACTTAAGCAGATGACTTCTTGCAGTCAGTTCCTTTATTCCCTGCACATGTCCAGCAAAGCCTTCAGCATGTAGTGCTGGTACATCAGCATCCTTTTGCACAGAGGTCCAGTCCGGCTGAATCATTGCAAACTTCCACTGGACAGTCATTGAACCAAACCATTCCTTCCTTCCTTTGCCCAGCGCTTTAAGTTTTCATGCGCCCATCCTGTAGAGATGCTGCCAGCTTATTTCTTCTTGCAGAATATGCTTCATTGCTATGGAGAGGATCCATTTAAAGAAGAACCTCCTTTGCGGTTCTAAGGCGGTTCTGGATCATTACTACTTGCATAGCAGTAGCAAGACTTCGTTCTGTGAACTCAGAAGTTATAGTTTTGTCCTGCTATGCCTCTTCACATCACCTTGTTGTTGTGCTCAGTTAATCAAATGGTGATGTCTCTGTCATATGTTTTTTTTTTTAACTTTCTTATGTTATTGACTAGCACTCTTAATCTCAGCTGTGTTTTCTTCAGTTCATATTTATTGAAGTGCCCTATGGTCTGGATCAGTTGCATTTCTGTTAGAATGACTATATGCCTATTCCATTTTATTTTACTCTGATCACTCTGCAAAAGGAGCACTTACTGTTAATAAATTAATAACAAAAAGCCTAGAAAGTCTTCTCTCTTCACAGCTGGAATTAATCATTTAACACTTTCAATACAATATGCAATTTGTGTGGGCATCCTAGCAAGCCACACCTACTTCATCTTTTAAAAATATTCTGTATAAGCTTCTTTGTACGGTGTTCTCTAAGCCTGTTTTTCTGTTTTAGCATTATGGTACTATGTAAGCCACATTGAGCCTGCAAACAGGTGGGAAAATATGAGATACAAATGTAATAAATAAAATAATTATCCAGTGCAATATGGTTTACAGTAAAACACTTTCTGGAGTTTCATAATTAGTCCACCTTTGGTTGGAGGGGCAAATCAATCTGAGATCTGGCCAGCTCCAAAGTTCTTTAGTTCTGAGGCTTTTGTTGGGCGAGAATCTTTGTGTGGCCATACCTCAGTGACCCCCATTTATTTTCTACCTTTGACGTCTGAGCAGAGTCATGTCCTCTCAATGGCTGTTCCTTCAGTTTCTCTCATTGGTGAAACCCTGGTACTATCTTGAAGTTTCATTGACATCATTGATAAACATTCTCAATTCCCTTTCTAATCAGTTGAATTTTAGTGATATTATGGCGCTCCATGTCAATCTTTTCTTGTTGGGTTAGTGATGTTTCCATTCAGGAAATGACTAAAGATGAACCTTTCCTTTTTCCTCTTCACCATAATAGACTCAGCCTCTGATATTCTTTGCCGCCTTGTGTATATAGGGAGGGACTCTCAGGAGGATTGTCTTACTCCTGGTATATGGCCTACCTAGTCATCAGCAGAGCCGTATCTGCAAAATTCTCTTTACACTTCTCTTTGGTCCGAAGAAATTGGCCTTCAGCCATGAACTCTCTGGAGTTTACTTATAATATCATGCTTTAAAACTAAACTAAATATTGTAGAAATTCCTCTGTGTAGATACCTACAAAGTACTTAAGATTTTCCGTCAAAAGGCAGAACTCAGGCTGTCAGGCTCTTCAGTGTCCTTGCAAACGCTGGTCCATAGCACAGCTGCTATTCGTATTGTACCCTTACTTGCTTTAAGAATGAAGTGTACACATTAGTGACTCAAATGCCATTGGAAATGATGCTCCTAATCCCTTTCTTTGATTGATCTCCTCGTAGGCTACACCTGTTTTGTACAATCCCAGCTTAGTTGTTGGCATGCTCTTTGCTCCCTGGCAGCATCAGTTACTTTTCCTTACATGTGCCTCAAACTAAGCTCGTCATGTTCACTTTGCCAAACGCCATTCTATAATTTTTTACATTTTTTTATTTACGTTTTTGTTTTGTTTTGAGAGACTACCCGTTCTTCATAGTCCCTTTTGATTCATTATTCTTATTTCTCTTGAATGGTTTTTATGGCTCCTGCTGAGCTTATTGCCCAGATTGGTCTTGTTGACCTTTAAAATTAGGCTCAAATCTTATAAAATTTTAGAGTGGTTGAATTTTCTTTTTCCCGGGCAGGTAACCTGCAGAGGATGAGGTTTGAATGTTTGGGAGTTGGATGTTCTTGGGATGAATTGTTTTACTTTTATTATTGGTGTTCTTTTCTATCTGGGATTTTATGTATTGTAAACCACTGTGACTTGTCCTCAAATAGAGTGGTATATCAAATTGTTTTAAACTATTAAACCTAGAAACAGGGTGGGGGGCGAGCAAGAGGATTGGAAGAGGGGGATGGTCGTGCTTAACTCTGAGAATATCTTGCCAAACACCATTCTCAATGTATGAGGTCACAACACTATAATATGGGTGAACCCTAGCTTGTGCTTCATGTATAAATTAGGATATGAACAAGCAGATTTTTCTCTCAGCTTAAAGGCCAAGTCTTATCAAATTAGACCTACTGCAGCGACAGTGGCTCTCTTACAATTTGCCTCACTAGATATCACCTACAAAACAGCTATGTGGGTCTCTTTGTGCTTTTGCTGCATATTATTATTTGGACCAGGCCTCAACCAAGCACGTTGCCTTTCGTCAAAGATTGGTGGCACCCAGTTGTTGTAGAATTGTCCCCTTTGAATCTATGGGAGAATGTTTAGTATATGTGCCCCTAAATAGAGGCTGACCAAATTTTGGTTTTGGTTACTGCACTGAAACTGGCCCAAAATCCTTTTTTTTTTTGCCTAGTTTGTTTTGGTTGAAAGGCTATTTTAATTTTCAGTTATATCTTCGTTTTGGCTGAAAATGATCATGTGTTTTCAGTTGAAACTGAAAATTTTGCTTTATCTCATTTGTCTCTATTCCTTCTCCTCCCCCCCCCCCCCCCCCCCTCAACCTTACAATCCCTGGTGGTGTAGTCAGGGCATGAGCGATCCTCGGTTACTCCTGCCCGTTCTGGCTCTGCTCCCAAAATAGCTGCTGTGACTGGTGCATCGCTCCTACCCTGACTTCACCACTAGACCACTAGGGATTGTAAGGTAATCCTGGGAGGTGGGGGGAGCTGCTCCTTTTTCTTTTTTTTTTTTAATTAAGTACTGCAGTTATGATCTTTCACAATAGTTTATATGGTAAAGTGCTTTGAATAAAAGGATTTTCAAGCAAATCTCCTGAGTTGGCTCGTCATTTGGTCGTCCTCTACTTCACCCTGTTGTGGCCAACTAAATGCTCTTCATGCAAAATTTTAGCAGGAATTTAAGTCTGTAAATTTGGGCTGATAAGCTCCTTAGGAATTAGCCACTGTGTGTAGTTATGATATCAACTGTCACTCTGAGTATGGCACAGTCAGCCACTGTAAAAGCACCATGGCTTTTAGTTTTAGTTTTCATTAGCCTGCGGTCCATTTGTTTGGAGGCTATTTTTCTTGGAGGTATAATATGGTCTTATTCTGCCTTCGATACTGTGGGTTTAGCAGAGGGATACACAAAACAGAAACAAAATTAAAAACGCTTGCACAGGCAATCACCAGTCAAACAAGGAGTCCAAGATAAACCAGACAGTTCAGTTTATTTTTCCAAACCGATGGAGGTATTCACAATACAATCTTTGCATGTAATATACAGGATGTACTTGGCATAAATCCCCATGCAGTATACAAGATGCATTTGACATAGAGGGATGCAACTGCAAGCTCTGACAATCCCCAGTAGCCCTTACTGATTCACATTCACACAATCAAACGTGTTCGTTTGTTTTTAATTAATTAATTAATTTGTTGCATTTGTATCCCACATTTTCCCACCCATTTGCAGGCTCAATGTGGCTTACATTGTTCCGTCATGGCTATCGACATTCCAGAGTAAAAGATACAATTGGTAATTACATAAAGAACATGGGAGACATAGTGGAATTAAGCAATCGGGTATAAAGAGATCACATTTGAAATAACAGATCAAGCGGTAATGCGCTAAATTTCAGCTGAAACTAGGTGATGAGTTTCAGCTGCAGTTTTGGTTTTGATTGAGAGCTTTGACAGTTTTGGTGGCAGCTTTGGTTTCGACCCAAACTGAAAAAAGCAGTTGTGCTCTGTCTCTACATAACCTCAGTGGAAAAATCAGACGAGGTCTTGAAGGGAAAAGGAAAGAAGAGGTCAGTTAACGTAAACGGATTCTATGGATTGGGAAGAAATTTTTCATTTCATGTGTAATAAGTTTGTTTCATTTGTACAACATATTTTACATCATTCTAAGCCTTTTTAGAGGTCTGGTTAAAATCTGAGTAATAAATTATTGATTTAATAGATAAATATAGTTTAAGATACTCAGAACAGAGCTAGACTTAAAAGGAACTCTTATATTCTTTCAGCCCAAACAGCTGTGGCACTGTGCTTTACATATACCATGATAATTACATTTGTCTTCTTCTTTTGATCAAGTTTGTCTAAAAGCACAGTTATAATAAATATTGGTGCTCTTCAGAATTCGTGCATGACTTTGGCCTCAGGCTGTAGGCCTATCTGAGGGAAGAGTTTAGGAGGAGTCATGAAGTATTTTTAAAATATACACCTACATGTGTACGTCACCACACTCTTCCCTCAGATAGGCCTATAGCCACATCCTGAGCCTACCTGTCACAGCACACACTTACTTGTGGATGGAGTCATGAAGCATTTTTAAAATATACACCAACATGCGTACTTCACCCACATATAATTTACTCCAGCTCCTGGGACGTTGTAAACATATGCAACTGCATTGTAGCTGGGATTTCAGCAGGTTTTGTGCTAGTATTTTGTAAAGACCAGGAGCCACCTATGTCCTGTGTGACACAGTTTAAGAAATTTCTTAACTCTCCTATTTGTTCGGGCGTTCTGATTTTGTGCATTTGGGGGGGGGGGGGGGGGGTCTTTTACAAAGTGGCGGTAAGCCCAACTTGGGCTTTACTGCACACTAAAATGGAACTTCCACTGGCCTAGCATGGCTGCCGGTGGTAGTTCTGGCTGGAGTGCACGCCATTTCTGGTGCTTCAGGAAATGGGGTTTTTTCCCCCTAGCGTGGTGCTAACCCGGCAGTAATTGGGCATCGCCACGTACTGCCCGGTTACTGAGGGAGCCCTTACTGCCACCTCAATGGATGGCAGTAAGTGCTCCATGCTGTATGGTTAACACATAGGCATTTTTGTGAGGTATTTTACTGGTTGCGGTAAAAAGGCCCTGGTGCACAGGAAAAACGGCTCCTGCTGCTACCGCAGCTTAGTAAATGGACCCCTTAATGCCTGGTGGTTTTTGAATCTTTGTTGGTGATGTATTTTATATGAAGGTTTTATGTTCGTTTTTAATTGTATATGTTATTGATTGTAACCCGCCTATGTTAAATAAATAAATGCATAGGCAAATGCTTGGCTTCCCAACCCAGGTGTTATAAATTACCTTCATAGTACTTATTTGTATACAGTACACCTATAGATGTTCCTGGGGTACAGAATAGACAGAATGGGGATTGGACTGGCACTTTAAATGCTTGTTTTATAAATAAACTCATGTTCATCTATGTAAACGCGCACACACACAATTAGTCCTGCAGGTATAAATGTATGCACTTACTTTTCCTAGGGAATTTTATAAGGGTACGTATGTTTGTTTATTAAACTTGATATACTGCCTTTCATTACATGTATAACAAAGCAGTTTATGTACTTTTGCTGACTAGGCACTCTGTTATAAATTTACTTCCTGAGGGCTAATTTTATAGGTCTGCTTATGTAGAATGTACATAAAGGCACCTTTTGTATCTCTACTTTATAATGGCTCATAGAAACACTCGGGATATGAATCGTAAGTTTTATGAGGAGCAATCTTAAACTACAATTTGGTGTACTCTTTTCACTTGATAAAAATCACAACCTTGAAACTAGCAAACCTTCAAACTAAGGCTGCATAGTGAAAGGTTCTAGGTCCAGTGACAGATAAAACGTCAGACTGAGCTTCTGAAGTCTCTTCCTCCCATCTTTTACTATTATGTTTAAAATTTATGACATATAAAATATCATCTGTGACTCTTTAAGTCTTGTCAGTGTGAAGGTTGTGATAGTTTTATGAGGACCATCATACTACTACTACTACTACTACTTATCATTTCTATAGCGCTACAAGGCATACGCAGCGCTGTACACCATACACAAAAAAAGACAGTCCCTTCTCAAAGAGCTTACGATCTAGATAAGACAGGCAGACAACAACAACAACAACCATTTCTAAAGCGCTACTAGGATTACGCAGCGCTGTACAATTTAAACATAGAAGGACGGTCCCTGCTCAAAGAGCTTACAATCTAAAAGACAAGAGAACAATCTAAAGACAAGTGAACAATCTAGAGGACGAGTGAACAGTTAATCTGATAGGGTGGATAGATTGGGGTATTTTATATTTCTCGAGCGGTTAGGCGCCGAAGGCAGCATTGAAGAGGTGAGTTTTAAGCAGAGATTTGAAGATGGGTAGGGATGGGGCATGGCGTATGGGTAAAGGAAGATTATTCCAGGCATAGGGTGAGGCAAGGCAGAATGAGCGGAGCCTGGAGTTGGCAGTAGTGAAGAAGGGTACTGAGAGAAGGGCTTTGTCCTGTGAGCGGAGGTTGCGGGCGGGAACATAGGGGGAGATGAGGGTGGAGAGGTAGTGAGGAGCCGCAGACTGAGTGCATTTGTAGGTAAGGAGGAGGAGCTTGAATTGTATGCGATATCTGATCGGAAACCAATGAAGTGATTTATGTTTAAATGTTTTTTATTAATGTACATCGACTTAAATTTAACAATTGTCAATATAGTGCATATAACCCAAAAACAATCGAGTGACTATCTCAGAAATTAAACATAGTTGTAGATATTCTTGTCTTTTTCATTTACCCCCTTCCTCCCTCCCTATGTCACATATCAGTGCTGTTATTCTTATAAAGATAATGTAACTTTACAACATAACTTGTCCTACATATTTACTTTATCAAAAACCTCTAAATGAAGTGATTTAAGGAGAGGGGTGATATGAGTATATCGGTTTTGGCGGAATATAAGACGTGCAGCAGCGTTCTGAACGGATTGAAGGGGGGATAGATGGCCGAGTGGGAGGCCAGTGAGGAGTAAGTTGCAGTAATCGAGGCAAGAGGTAATGAGAGCATGGACGAGCGTTCTGGTGGTATGCTCAGAGAGGAAAGGGCGAATTTTGCTGATATTGAGGAGGAAGAAGCGACAGGTCTTGGCAGTCTGTTGGATATGCGCAGAGAAGGAGAGGGAGGAGTCGAAGGTGACTCCGAGGTTGCGGGCAGATGGGACGGGGAGGATGAGGGTGTTATCAACAGAGATAGAGAGTGGAGGAAGAGGAGAAGTGGGTTTAGGAGGAAAGACAAGGAGCTCGGACATGTTCAGCTTCAGGTGGCGGTTGGACATCCATGCCGCAATGTTGGATAAACAGGCCGATACCTTGGCCTGAGTCTCCGCAGTGATGTCAGGTGTGGAGAGGTATAGCTGGGTGTCATCAGCATAAAGGTGATACTGAAAACCATGAGACGAGATCAGCGAGCCCAGGGAAGAGGTGTAGATTGAGAAGAGAAGGGGTCCAAGGACAGATCCCTGGGGAACTCCAACAAATAGTGGGATGGGAGTGGAGGAAGATCCATGGGAGTGTACCCTGAAGGTGCGGTGGGAGAGATAAGAGGAGAACCAGGAGAGGACAGGGCCTTGGAACCCAAAAGAGGACAGCGTGGCAAGAAGTAAATCACGATTGACAGTGTCAAACGCGGCGGAAAGATCGAGGAGGATGAGGATGGAGTAGTGACCTCTGGATTTGGCCAGGAGCAGGTCATTGCAAACTTTAGAGAGTGCCGTTTCAGTCAAGTGCAGAGGGCGAAAACCGGATTGAAGTGGATCGAGGATGGCGTGAGAGGAGAGAAAATCAAGGCAGCGGCTATGAACGGCGCGCTCAAGTATTTTGGAAAGGAAGGGTAAAAGAGAAATGGGGCGGTAGTTGGAGGGGCAGGTAGGGTCAAGTGAAGGTTTTTTGAGGAGAGGTGTGACAACGGCGTGCTTGAAGGTGTCAGGGACAGTTGAGTGGAGAGAGAGAGGTTGAGGATGCGACAGATGGCGGGGGTGACAGTATGGGAGATGGTGTTGAGTAGGTTGGTGGGGATGGGATCAGAGGGAACAGGTGGTGCATTTCAAGGAGGAAAGAAGGCGGGAAGTTTCATCCTCGGTGATCTCAGGGAAGGAGGAGAAAGAGACCTGGGTAGGTTGGATGAGGGAGAGGGTTAAAGGGTGAAGAGGAGGTGGTGGCTTGGTCGTGAACTCAAGGTTGATCTTTTGCACTTTGTCGTGGAAAAAGACAGACAGAACAATTAAGGGTAAGGGAATAAAGAGGTGAGGATAAAGGACAGCAAGTGAGCAGTGGTTAGGAGTCAAAAGCAGTGGTAAAGAGGTGGGCTTTAAGTTTGCACTTGAAAATGGCCAAAGAGGGGGCTAGACGTACAGGCTCAGGAAGTCTATTCCAGGCGTGAGGTGCAGCAAGATAAAAGGAACGGACTCTGGAATTAGCAGTTTAGGAGAAGGGGACAGATAAGAGAGATTTATCAACAGAATGGAGTACCCAAGGGGGGGGGAGGCGTAGGGGAGAGACAAGAGTGGAGAGGTACTGGGGAGCGGCAGAGTGAATGCACTTGTAGGTCAATAAGAGAAGTTTGAATTGAATGCGTAAATGGATAGGGAGCCAGTGAAGTGATTTAAGGAGAGGGCTAATGTGAGCATAGCGACTTTGGCGGAAAATGAGTCGCGCAACAGAGTTTTGGACTGATTGAAGAGGAGAGAGATGGCTAAGAGGGAGGCTGGTGAGAAGCAGGTTACAATAATCAAGACGAGAGGTGATAAGTGTGTGGATAAGGGTTCTGGTAGAGTGCTCAGAGATGAAGGGACGGATTTTGCTGATGTTATAGAGAAAGAAACGACAGGTTTTGGCAATCTGCTGAATGTGAGCATATTCCCCTTATAAATTCAGGGGAAGAAAGGAGTTATCTCAGTCTTCCAAGTATTCACATCAAACTTCTCCCAAGGTGAACCGTGAAAAATGAAACTTCAAAAATTTCAAATAGTTATTCAAAATACAAGTGTAACAGAATAACTTAGCTTTATTTTGTAGCAGGACCACATAGTGGCAACTTGAGGTAGAATGCCAGAGAGGTCATAAGAGTGCCGACATGATCATGTTTTGAACATAAATATCGCTCTGCGTCAGGGCTCAATTCTGTAAGAGAAAAAAGAACGCTAGTGGAATATCTCTACAACGCAAACATTTCCAGAGTCTTATAACATGCATCTCAAGAGCCTGGTCAGTTCCTTCCAACTCTATTACTCCCGTTCTGAGAAAATGGCAACTGGGGAAAAAAAGTAAATTCAAAAAGCAGTTAATCAATAGGCATGACTAGCTATAATCAATGTCGATGACATTTTTGTAGCAACTCTGCTGCTGCTGCATGTGAGCTACATCTGTAGAAATGCCTTTGCATGTTATTTATTTATTTATTAGGATTTCTTTACTTCCTTTTGAAGGAATTCACTCAAGGCTGTGTACAGTAAGAATAAGTCAAACATGAGCAATAGACAATTACAGTAGTAAAAATATTCAAATAATACAAAGCTTGGCATAGTATACTACTTACAATGTCAACACAATACATAATAGAACATTTTAATTGACAATGTAGGGTATAAGCAAAGATTGAACATATAGATAGGTAAGAGAGAGTAAGAGGCATTAGAAAATAAGTTGACTGTGACAAAATAGTGGGTTTTAAGCCTGTAAACTGTACTGATTTCTTGATGTGTATTTCTCTAGTCTGGCCAGCAGGTGGTGCATGTTTATGTTTGAAGCAGTTACAGAGAAATGATTGTTCCGTCTTTAGTTAACACAGATAAGAGGTAACCTGCAGTGATGTGGCCAGCTATTTTTAAAACTTGTTTTTCTGGGCTTTGATTGGCCCAGGAGCTCAAATTCATTAAGGAAATGCTGGATTTTTCTCCAGTCTCAGTTTGGGAGAAGAGAGAGACAGATCTCTCTGCTGAGGTCCTGTGAACACTTATATTTGATAACCTGTGAACAGATATATTTCCTGTCCTCTCCAGGCTTTATTCAGTTAGTGAACGTTTGGGGAGCGTGCCAGGTGCCCTTGATTTGGATTGGCCACTGTCGGTGACAGGATGCTGGGCTAGATGGACCTTTGGTCTTTCCCAGTATGGCACTACTTATGTACTTATGAACAAATGTTTAGATAGTTTGATAATCGATCCATATTCAGCTACCTGTTATTATGTGCTGTTTTGTTCCATCTGTTTTTATGGTTCACTGTTCAATATTTTTATGACAATAAACATTTTTAATTTATAGCCTCTGCTTGTCTGGACTGAGTAAGAATCCGGGTAGTTTGTGTGTTGGGGTCTGTGAGTGCTTCCTAGGAACTGTGGGACCACTGGGAGTGTGGCCTCAGTAACTCAGAGGCTGTGGGAGGAGGGTGCTAGTGTAGGCACATGCCCAGGTGCAGGCGGTCCTGAGTTGTGCTGGGGATAGACCCTCTAAGTGGCCGCGGGGTAGCCCCAGGCAAGTGGCTAGGCATTTCGTGACAGTGACTAATTTAAAGAAAGTTGCACATGAGGTCAGAGAGATGGTTAACATATAGATAGGTAAGCATGTAAAAGGAGTTAGACCCATATTCTGTAATTATGGTTGGAAATTTTGGAATGCCCATGAAATGCCCATAAATGTACCTCTTTTAAGCTATGCTCATTTATTTTGAACTGCACACTTTGCAAATTAGGTGCAGTTCTTTATAGAATACACTTAGTGATTCCGTGCATAAATTGTAATTATTGCCAATTAGTGCTCGTTATTGCTTGTTAAATGCTGTTAAAAACACTGATTACCTTGTTACACCAATTAAATTTTGTGCATATCTCTGCGCGGAATCTAGGTGACATATGTAGAATTCAGGGTTAAATGTCTGTCATTCTGAAAAATGTCTGGACCCATGTATTTTTAAATGTACTTTTATCTGAATTGTATTAATATCAGATGTCTGAACTGCTAAAATGAAGTACTGATGTCCAGAACTCAACAGAAGATTGTTTATTCAAACATATTTATTTTTGGCTTCTGTCTTAGCTCAGCTATACTGATAATTAAAAAATCCAAATTGTATCTCCCAGGTAAATCAGAGCCAGCTGGCAGTCAGCTTTTTCATATGTACAGCAAAAGCACAGCCAGTACCTGGATCTTATTTTCCTTCTGCATTTCGCCCTTATATACTGTCTTTTGCTGTCTGCACTCTGAAACGTATGGTATGCTTTGTACCCCATAAACCAAATGGGCTGTCTCCTTGCTTTTGGTTTTTGTTTCTCTGCTTGTGCTCTTCCTGTGTAATAAATTCCCTCTTTGATAACCAAGAGGTTAACTTCTTGGCAAACTTCCACTTAACACTCATCTATTCATTTAGGAGGCAATTCTGTAACCAGGCACCTTGAGGTAGGTGCAACGATGCCAAACGCTGAGTGCCAAATCTATAACGGTGTCTGTGCACTAGGATGCAGTTATAGAACATTAAAAGGTGATTTAATATACTGTCTTTTTGTGGTTACAATCAAAGTGGTTTACATATTATATACAGGTACTTATTTTGCACCTAGGGCAATAGTGTAAGTTGGAAGTGACAGGCCTAAAATTAAGGCACAGATGGTTATGCCAGGTCAATGGCAGGTGTAAATGTTCAAGTTACTGGAGGACAAGTCTGTTATTGAGATGAACATGGGGGAAGCCTCTGCTTGCCCTGGGATTGGTAGCATGGAATGTTGCTACTATTTGGGTTTCTGTCAGGTTCTTGTGACTTGGATTGACCACTGTTGGAAGCAGGATACTGGGCTAGATGCAGCATTGGGCAGACCCAGTATAGCTATTCTTATGTTCTTAAGCCTAACTGTTCCATGATGTGTGCATATCTCATAAGCACGCCCACACATGTGTTATGTGCTCATGCACTTAAGCACTATTTTATAGAATAGTGTGAGTGCAAGTTGCACATGTAAGTGTTGATTGATAAGTAGTAGTAGTAGAACACGTGCACAATTGAAGAATTGCCCTTATAGTCTTCTCCTACAAATCTGATTCTTCAGTTTTGTCCTTGGGTCATTATCACTTTCTCTTTGACTTTTGACTTCCTCTTAATTTTACTTTGAAGTGCTGCATAAAGAATGAATAGAGTCTAATAAGGGTTGCTTGGTCCATTGGTACCTGTTCTCTGAGCTGACACTGTCCCCATTTGCTCTCTTGTCTCCTCCTTCCCTTACTCCTTGTACTTTGTTATAGATGAGACAGGTAAACCCACGCACAAATCTAACATGTTCTGTGGTCTGTGTCTCGTATATGACAAGATATCTGGACAGGATGGAATAGGTTTGTAGTTGGAATCTAAGGATAGTGCCAAGTGAACTTCTATGGTCTATGTCCCAGAAATGGCAAAGAAAGACCAGGATCAGGTATTTTATACTACATTCGTTGATGGTTTAACCATGAATTGAAAATGGGTGTGAATGTTGGGCAGACTGGATGGACAGTTCAGGTCTTTATCTGCCATCATCTACTATGTTACTATTGGGAAACTGACTACTGCAATGGTACAGAACAAAATACTGGCATTTTGTTCAGACTGAAATGCTAAGAATTTCAAGTGAACCACCAGAGAAAATGACGGCAAACTCATTCAGCTATCAAGCAGTGTGTATTATTACCTTATGCTAACGTTAGAGCTGGCCTGCCAGGGACAGTTTAAATCCTCATAGATCAAAGTAGTGAAAAAAAAAAAACAATGTTTTGAGTGCAGGAGTGCCCATGTGAATTTTAAGTAGCCAACATGGCTTTCCCTTTACTTTAGCTGAAAATGTCTGTATTCTGTAATCTCTCCACAGACATTAAGGCCGCATTCACAGAGTAATACCAATTTGCTGAGCTCATCCGTTTGCATTATCAGTGGTATACTGCAGAGACTGGTCCTTTGTCCAATTCTTTTCAATATATTTGTAGGTGATACTGTACAAGGGCTGTTGGGAAAAAAGGTTTACCTCTTTGCAGATAATACCAAAGTCTGCAATATGATAGACAACCTGGAAAGTGGAAGGTGTGGATGACAGGAGGAGTGAGCTAGCAAAGCTTGAGGAATGGTGTGGTGTTTGGTAGCCAGTGGCATTCCTAGGGGGGGGGCGGTGGGTGCGGTCTGCGCCCGGGTGCACGCCGCTGGGGGGGGAGTGCCGTGCAAGCCTGTCCTTCCTGTTCCGGGGCAGAGGGACCATGGAATGAAGGAAGGACAGGCGCGTGCGGCACCCCCCACCCAGTGGCGTGCACCCGGGGGGGGGGGTTCTTTTGCTGGGGGGGGTGTCCTTTCGCTGGGGGGTGTCAGCCCCCCTAGGAACGCCACTGTTGGTAGCTAAGATTTAATACTAAAAAATTTAGGGTCATGAATTGTGCTGCAAAACTCCAAGAGAGCAGTACAGTATAAGGGGAGAAATACTTCTCTGCACTGAAGACACCAGGATCTGGAGGTGATTGTGTTTGATAGTCTTAAGGTAGGCAATGGCAAAAACCAGAAGGACGCTTTGGATCATGGGGGAAAGGAAAGCCCAATAGGAGAAAGAGACATCATAGTGCCGCTGCATAAGTACTCCAAATGAAAACTCACCAGAAAGTATGTACAATTCCGGAGACCGCACAATCAAAAAAGATATAAATTAGATAGAGTTGATCTGATGGCAACTAATAAAATGTTCGGTAATCTCCGTCATAAAGGAGGCTAGGGCTTTTCAGCTTGGAGAAGAGACGGCTGAGGGGAGACATGATAGAGGTATATAAAATAAGGAGTGGAGTGGAACAGGTAGATGTGAAGCGTCTGTTCACGCTTTCCAAAAATACTAGGACTAGGGGGCATGCGATGAAACTACAGTGTAGTAAATTTAAAACAAATCAGAGAAAATTTTTCTTCACCCAAAGCGTAATTAAAATCTGGAATTCGTTGCTGGAGAACGTGGTGAAGGTGGTTAGCTTGGCAGAGTTTAAAAAGGGGTTAGACGGTTTCCTAAAGGACAAGTCCATAAACTGCTACTAAATGGACTTGGGAAAAATCCACAATTCCGGGAATAGAATGTTTGTACGTTTGGGAAGCTTGCCAGGCGCCCTTGGCCTGGATTGGCCGCTGTCGTGGACAGGATGCTGGGCTCGATGGACCCTTGGTCTTTTCCCAGTGTGGCATTACTTATGTACTTATGTACTAAACTTAGTTCTACATATTTATAATGTAGAAGAAAGGATAGAAACATTTAAATTCCCCCAAGATATAAATGGAAAGCAGGTAAACCTCTTTTGATGGAAAGAAAGGTTTGAAACGAGGAGACATAGGATGAGGGTGAAAGTGGGTTCGCTCAGGAAGCAGTTAAGGAAATATTTGTTTTATAGAAAGGGAAGGGTGGAGGATGCATGAAACAACCTTCTGGTCAAGATTTTGGAGACAAGGACAGTATCGGAATTCAAGAAAACATGGGACAAGCGCAGAGGATTTCTGAGGGATTGTAGAGATGTGTAGATGGTGGGATGGGCAGACTGAATAGGCCATATAGTCTTTGCCATTGTTTTCTGTGTTGTTATGCTTCCTGTGTGCTGACTTAACTTAGAGGCTGCTGGGCAGAGCAGTTTACTCTCTGCCATTACTTAGAAGCTTCACGTCCATAACTGTCTTTTTTTTTTTTTTTTTTTATAGCTTCTTTGACCCTGGTGGAGAGCTAACATTACGAACTAAGAAAGTCTCGCAGCTACATAAGGTTTTGCCCCAACCCAGAAACTACAGGAATTTAAATTCTTGTGGAAGAAATGCATCTATTCAAGTAATTAGCAACTAGTCATGTTGAATAAAGTCTACACTGGGTTGACTTTAAACTACTGAGTAATGGATTCTGTTCGATTTATTTTAAATCATTTATATACCACCTATGTGAAACCAGCCATACCAGATGATTTTCAGTTCTTAAAACAATATAAAAACACTAAGACAACAATGTACAAAATCATTTTTCAGAGATGTATTACCAGGGTGGCCATAATCAAACTTTTGTAGCTGGGTCCCCCCACCAGTCCAGTGGCACCCTTTCCCCTCCCTCCCTCCAGTCCAGTGAGATAGCCTCCTTACCATCCTGCTAGCCAAGCCACTTCCTGGCCCCCTTCCCCCCAAAAAGGGGCATAAAAACACAGAGCTGCTGGACTGGAGTGGGCCCCTTGCTCAGGGTCACTTTTACTGCTGGACTCAGGGCAGCTGCTCCTTTTTCCCATGGGTAAAAGCAACCCTGCATATTACGGGAATAGTGCTGGCCAGACTTATACAGTCTGTGCCCTGAAGAGGACAGGTACAAATAAAAAGTAGCACATATGAATTTATCTTGTTGGGCAGACTAGATGGACCGTGCAGGTCTTTTTCTGCCGTCATCTACTATGTTACTTTGTTACACAATCCTGCCATTGAGAGAGGGATCCATATCACAAACTTCAGATGCCGTAGCTCTCTGGAAAACTATAGGCCTTTATTAACTTACTGAACTTAGAGGTTCCATTCCAGAGATGAGGGAAAAGTTCTGATACAGTTGTGTCTTGCGCAGTATGTTGAAGGGACCTCCACAGACTGTGTTTTGAGCCACTGCCAGAGGCTGACTTACAGCTGCTTGCTGAACCGCCGGGGTGGCGCCTTTTTGTATTCCTCAGGCTCTGTGAGGAAACAAGCCTGAGAATACATGAATATAAGAATATAAAACTAATAATTAGGTTCTTGAACTATAGAGGACTTGGATGTGTGCAGAGAAAGACCTCGCTATGACTTGCCCCTGTGAAGTAACAGGACCAGGACTGTAAATAAATACTTTCCTGTTGAAGTCCTACCTCCTTTCTGGCTGTATTATTGCCCCCGTCAGGCCCAAATTCTGCTCAGCGTCTTACAGACACCAACTACCACATGCTCAGTGCCTTCATCTCAGACCTTAAGCCCTGGTCCCTCCATTTCTGGGACATAGATCCTTTTTAAGGATGAAGTCAAGATTCTTGGTATTATTGTCCATAATCCGTTAACATTTCATATTTCTTCCATAGTTAAGTCCTTCTTCATTCTAAGACAACTTCATCTAGCTTGGTCTCTCATTTTGTCATCTTGTTCACTCTCTTGTCATTTCTTATCTGGACTACTGTAACTGTCTCCTCTGTGGACTGTTTCAATATCAACTATGCCATTTGCAACGTACCCATAACACTGTTGTCTAACTAATACATGGGGCAAGAAAATTTGATGGTGCCACTCCTTTACTCCATGCAGAGCACTGGGTACTGATCCAGTATTAGATTTGCTTTAAAATAATTATCCTAACCTTCCAAATTCTTCACTCCGATCAACCCTTGTTTCTTTTCAAACATTTTATCCTCTATGCACCAGCACCAATGTTCTTCACTCCACCAGGACATCCTCTTTCTCGGTTGTTTCCCCTACCCTCTGGAATAACATCCCACTCGACTTAGGAATTGATTTGTCACTCTTATGGTTTAAGGGTATACTTAAAGCTTATTTTCTCTAGGATGTCATTCCCCACCCCCAAACCAAGATGACAAGCAATTTACCCTTCACCATCCCACTGCGGCAAAATTACCCCTTCACTGTCCCCTTACTCTCTTCACTATCCCCTCTCCTTTTGTATCGTACCATATATTAAATTGAATTACTTAGTACTGTTTGTTGTTTTGCAAATTAGATTCCATTCAGCGTGTTTCACTTTCTATTATCACATCTTTTAGTTTATTCAGATTTTGTGGACAGTGGTTTTCATCTAGCAGAAACTACTGAAAGGGCTGGAGCAGAGGAAATGATCCCCAGTTGTAGTGGCTGAAGATGCTGTGTGTGCTTGCCCCAGATTTTTCCTGGGCATGACCACTTGATCTTCAGAGCCTAACCAAATTCATTTCCCTGCCTTCCTTCTAATGATTCTAAATGGAGATTAGTGCTGTAAGTAAACAAAATTCTGCTTACTGATAACCTCCTGCAAAAACAACTGGGTAACTGAGCCTACAGATGAGGAACTGCATTAGAGAGATGAGTCAGGTCTTCCCTGAATGTGCACGGTGGGTGATATTTAGTCTGATATGCTCCCAGAATTATTTATTTAAAAGTTATCCGCCTGTCTAAAATTCTAAGTGGGTTGCAATAGAAATGAGCATAAAATTATTAAAACAGAAACAAAACAATAGCACAGTTTCAAACAAACAAAATAAGATGTTAAAAGGACTTTCTCTGTTTTTTATTACCACTTTGACACTGGTATTTATGGTTTGTGTCAGTAGCTGTCTTGCAATAGCAGATGCCAACGCCCATAACCGCCTTGCAATAGCAAGGATTACAAACATTGCCTTATTTTGATAACCACCTTTGAAATGCCTGTTGAAACAAGTGGTCTTTCAAACGTTTTCTGAAAGCTAAGACGTTGGTAACCTTCCTGATTTCATAAGGCAAAGGATTCCAAAATGTTGGTCCTGATACATAAAAAATAGAAGATTGATATCCTCTAACCGAGCTTGATTAAATGTATAAATCTGTAAAAGTAACTTATCCATAGGACATAGAATTATGTTGTCTTGCCTTTGAAAATAGCTCGGTATTGTCAGAAGGAAAAACTGCAGCAGTTTTGTCACCCTTGTCAAGTGGCTTTAGATGAGTTGTGGTAGATTAGTCTATATAGTGTCAGCTGTATCCATTTATGGTTTTAACCCCGAGGCTTTGGTTTGAGTTTCTGCCAGGTACTTGTGACCCAGACTAGCTACTGTTGGAAACGATACTGGGCTATCTGGACCATTGCTCTGACCCACTATGGCTATTCTTATGTTCTTATATATCTGTATTAAAAAAAATAAGGAAAAAAAATATATATAAATAAAACAACAAAGAAAATTTGCCGGCTTTACACATTCAAATAAGAAATCAAACAACAAAACAAACTTTTCCAGACATAACAAATTGAATCCACATCCAGAGGAGTCAAGAGCAATAGAGGGAAATCTAGGGCAGAGCGCACCCCCCACCCCATTTAAACAGCCCAGAACTCATTATAAAATAACTTGGGGAAACTCCACTGCTTATTTCTAGGATAAGCAGCATAAAATGTATTGTACTGTTTTGGGATCTTGACAGGTACTTGTAACCTGGATTGGCCACTGTTGGAAACAGGATGCTGGGCTTGATGGACCTTCTGTCTGTCCCACAACGGCAATACTTATGCATTTATGTACTCAGACTGAAATCCCCAACCATCTACCCCCTGGCAACTTATCAAGCAATTCAAATTTTAGGTGATGCTTTTTCCATTAAGGATTTCTTAAGCAGTGCTGGATCATAAAATATAAACCTATCAGTTTAATAAGTAATAACAACAAAAAGGTTGCCACCAAAACAAGAATCTGTAGTTTAAAAGAGAGAGCTTTCTGGCTCATCTGTATCATAGGAGCCAACTTTTCAAAATTATTGGGGGTGCTAAGCCCAGTGGAAATAACCCCTCCCTGGACACATACAAGGAATTTTCTCAATATTGGGGGTGCCCAAGCACCCACAGCACCCACAGAGTCGGCTCCTATGATCTGTATACTTTTGTGAAACATCAGAGAACGTTTGCACCTTTGTATACCTTACAAAGGAAGTCTTTTCTTTTAAAATATGATCTCATGATCATCACCTTAATCATAGAAGATGTAACAAATATTACTGCTCTGGCTGAAATATAATCTTGAGAATCCTCCAAAAAGGTGGCCAGATTGACATTATCAGTAGAAACTAGAGCATCAAAACCACTCTCAGTCACATTCTCCATCTGGATCATATCATGTACCGTATTTTTCGGACTATAAGACGCACCGGACCATAAGACGCATCTAGGTTTTAGAGGAGGGAAATAGGAAAAAAAATTTTGCTTTTTCCCTCCTCTAAAACCTAGGTGCTCCGGTGCGTCTTGTCCGAATCCCTCCCTCCAAGTTCGGGATCGCCCTCAGGGTTACCTCCTCCCCCCTTCCCAGCCCTCTCATCACCTCTCCCCTTACTCACGCGATCTTCCCTGGTGGTCTAGTGACTTCGGGGCAGGAAAGAGCCCCCTCTTTCCTGCCCAGCGCGCTGCTCTCCATCCTCCTGTATGCATTGCTGCCTGACGGTCTCGGCGAGATTCAAAATGGCCGCAGAGAATTGAAGTCTCGGTGGCCATTTTGAATCTCGCCGAGACTGTCAGGCTGCATACAGGAGGATGGAGAGCAGCGAGCTGGGCAGGAAAGAGGGGGCTCTTTCCTGCCCCGACGTCACTAGACCACCAGGGAAGATCGCGTGAGTAGGGGGAAGTGGTGACAGGGCCGGGGGGAGGGCGATCCTGAACTCGGGGCAAAATCTCTACCTTCGGACTATAAGACGCATCCCCCATTTTCCTCCCAAATTTTGGGGGAAAAAGTGCGTCTTATAGTCCGAAAAATACAGTATATAGTAAATTTATGAAAGTACAATTTGATGTAAAGAAGGAACATGTATTTGTGCAATAGAGTTTCAGCAGACAGCACATGAGCATATGGAAAATTAAGAAACCTCAGATTCCTCATTCTTAACAGGTTTTCTAAGGTCTCAACTTGATACATATTGAGACCATCCTTAATTTCTGATGTGCTCACTGCTTACAGTCCGGGCTTTTCAGAGAATTGGAGGCCCAGAGTCCTGGAACCCATAATTAAAAAGAAAACAAAACAAAACAGATTGTGACAGGGTATATATCTCATCACGGGGAGAGGAGGAACCCTGGCCCAAGAGGTGTGATAGACCTGAGCCTTACAGGGTAACCACCCGGATTTTAAGTTAGTCCCATGACCCACCCATACAGTTAGGGTGAAGACCTGAGACCTCTGTGTGGGAGATTGTAGCTTACCAGGGAGGTTACGTGGGTGGTGACCAGGGGAGGGACTGACTGTTCTGGGATTGGTGAGGATAATTCCCTGAGCACTGGAAGTGAGAGGCAAGCATCCAGTGGTTGAAGTAATGCTCATTAACGTAAGACTTTTGTAGGTGAGAAAAGGTCTGGACTTCCCTTGCTAAAAGGGTTATTATAGAAGAGAGAGAGAGGCCCTGTTAGGCACCAAGGGGGGCATCTTTTCCTAATAGACTTTGTGGGGCCAATCAGGGTGGTCATTAACTCACCCAAACCATAAGAGGAAAGTCAGTTTAAGATCCTATGGCTGGAGAACCTGAGGAGTTGGAGGCGATTCCTTCTCCTTGCTGAAAGTAATCGTGGATGACCTGTTGGTGGATTTTGGCAAAGTGGTTTGGACTTTGCTTTGGACTATTATCTTTGCTGTCAATTATTACTAAGAGACTACAAGGCAATCGTAGACTAACCTTTGGTTTGGACTATTACCAAGGAACTACAAAGGGATCGTGGACTAACCTTTTGCCTCGGATTATTACATTTGTTTTGGAATTTTTGCAGTTGCTTTGAGCTGTGATAAAAGGATCATAGGCTGGCCACTTTAGTTGGATGATCCAACTGGGACGGTCTTGAACTTGGAAGGAGAGAGATCTACATGATCACTTGGCCTACAGTATCGAGTAGGCGGCAACCTGACAAGGACACTCGGCCCATTCTATCGGTTGGGCGGTGATGTGACAAGGACACTCAGCCCACACTATCGGGTGGCTGATGGTGTGACAGATATTGAAGTAGTTGAGGCAGATCTTTAGCTGTAGAAGTGTAAAAATGTGTTTATAATTAACATAAAATCCAGTAGCTGACTGTCGCATTCAGTTACAAAAATATGAAATCATTTTTTTTTTCCACAATCAGACTCCTTTTATGTATGAAGCCTAACCAACAAATAGACCTGCTGGCCCCTATCTCTGATAAACCTTGCTTGAAATTAAAGAACCTAAACTCAAGTTTCAGGTTTTATTTAGAAAATTTTCTATCCTGCCCATTACAAAAAGTATCTAGGCATCTTGCGATCTAATAAAGGGAGGGAAGTGAAAAAGAACACGACACTTAGACAAAGGAAGGGAAAGAACTACAATTCAAAAAAAGAAAAGGAGGGAGGGCAACACATAAGGGCAAATTGTGCAAGCAAGTGTTGCAAACTCCAAAGTTGAAACACATTTATTCACGGACCCCAGAGAATTATCCAGACAACAAACTCATAACAGAAGGAAAATAACTTTATTTTGGCAGCAAAGCCCCCTAAAGGGCTGTAGAACTGGAAGCATCCTCAGTATCAATTAGCTGTAGCAGGATGCCATGCTTCAAGGGAGCAGCGTCAATAGATCCAGAAATGGTTGAGGGCAAGAGGGTATGTTCAGCTGAGCTCAAACAAGCTCCTCTTTGAGGTGAGAGGGACTGAATGGTACTCACTTGAGTCTTAGAGTCTTTATTGGTCAGGCGCTTATCCAAGGGGCCTTTAATTACTGATGTAGAAGAGTTTGGTTTCATTTCTGCTTATTCATAGATAAAGCATGCTGGAGAGCCAACAGAGATCCAGAAGAAACTCTAGTTGTGTTCTTCACCTCAGCCAAAATTCCGCCAGAGCTGCAAAGGTGCTCCAAAGGGGCATTCCCCTTTGGGCACGTACCTGTAGCCATGGGCTACAGCACCGCTCGGTATTTAAAGGCCCCTTTCAGATCTGCAGATGATGTCAGTGGGGTCTCTAGTGCCTGTGCAGTCTACAATACCCAACGATCTTAGGCCAGTACAAACTGCCCTCCACCATTATGCTGACACTGTTGCTTCCAACTTCTCTAGTGTATCTTGACATTTTGGAGACAAAGCCTGTGCCAACTTCTCCATATGGGTAGGTAGTTTAATTTTACTGTTATCTGAAAGGTGTTGTGATTAACCCTCCTACTATACCCTGGTGACGATTATAGGAATAAAAGCCATATTCCATCTTTATAAATAAGACCTCATTTAAAACCTAACCTTAATCAGAGGTCACAAATTAAACAGGGGCTCTTAGATATTTCTATGGCTGATGCTGCATTGATTGCATTTTGTACATTATTGTTTCAAATATTAAATAAAAAAGTTGAAAAAGTGCATGCTCTAAGCATTGCTAAAAAAGGCATGCTTCATTCTAGGAGTGCATGGGTTAGGTCATGTGTACAGCTGAGTGGATGGTGGGGGATGAGATGCAGGGGCACTAAACGAATATGGGGGTATTGTAAGGGTGCAGTGAGACTGAGAGCTCCTTGTACTAAGCTGCAGTGAGTGCTACTGTGAGTTTATCAGAGCTTAAAAGGATTTACCTCAGGACACACTGAGGCATCCTGCGGTAAAAGCCCAACATGCACGTGCAAACCATGTGCTAAAACATTTTTCTTTATGTCCTTGGAGGGGGCGTGTCTGGGGAGTGGAGAGTGGGTGTGACATCATGAATCGTTGCAGCCACATTACCGTGCACTAACTGAGCTCTTACTGCCTACAAAATGGGTGGCGGTAAGGGCTCCCACACTAATTTTTGGTATTGGCCGCATGCTCATGGGAACATTAGCGCATGTAGTCAATAGAAGCAAGAATAATGAATTATACTTGTTGTTCGATCAAATCGGATGTTTTTGATTGACCAACAATTCATTATTCTTGCTTCTATTGACTATTTGAGCATTCTAAGCAGCAATATATTTCCCATATTAGTTTTCAATAACGTTGGCGCATGGCCATTAATTCGGAAAATAGAAAATTGGCCATTTTCTGGCTGTGGTAAGAATGGCCTTAATGCACGGGGAAAACCCACATAAGAGCATGCTAAGTGCACTTTTTGCCACAGCTTAGTAAAAGGACCCCTGAGTGAGTGGGTGAGTAGATGACGATGATCAATAGGAGGTGTCTGGGTGAGTTTATGTATGCAATGAGTGAGTGACTGGTTGGGTATTTGAATGTGAGAAGTGTAACGGAGTGGATAGGCGTTTGAATGGTATAGAGTCTGACTGAGTGAGCAGATGAAGGGTTTTTAAGTGGCAGGGCACTGAGTGAGGAGTAAGTGGATGGGGATTATAACTGGTGTGAATGGATGAAACATTTGACTAGCAGGAGTGGAGCCACTGGAACAGAAGCTGAATTAAGTGCTGTTCAGAAGTAATACTAAGCAATGTCATCATTTGAATATTTTTACTATTTTCATTTTCAGTTGTTTGTTTGACTTATTCTTGCTGTTCACTGCCTTGGGTGAATTTCTTCAAAAAGGTGGTAAATAAATCCTAATAAATAGAGTGAAGGAGAAGGGGGTTGTGATTTGGCATTCGTAAGGGACTGTTTGAATCTGTCTGTTCCCTCTCTCTTCTTTCCTTGACCTTTCAATTCTGTGTTTCTTTGTTTCCTTCTCCCTTTCTCATTCCTTCTCTTTCCAGACGGTCAGACTGACCCTCTACAATATCGTTATTGCCCGATGCGAAACCTGCCTATCAACTTCACTGTTTGATGGCTTGGGTGCTTACAAGTCAAGAACACAGCATCTTAACCTGATAATTACTGTTGGAAGCTGAGGAGAGAGAACAGACCTTACAAATTAACATAAGGATAAAATGCAATTGTATTATGGTACTAGTTCTCATTGAATGTTTGCCTTAGGGAGAAAAAGCAGGCAGAGAATTTGATAGGGATTAGCACATTTAAGCAGTCCAGCAATTACCCTTCAGTCTAAATCAGCAGTCTTCACTCATTTTTAAGTTGGAGCCACTTTGGAGCCAAATGAGCGAAAGGAGTGCCACCAAATATCTTCCCATCTGGGACCACAACACTGCTGACCAGTGTGTGTCTGTGATATCCACCCTGCCAGCCTTCCTTCAGACTTTTTATTGATGGTATCCCCAAGGAGGTGGACATTTCCAAATACATTCTCTTCATCTGTTGAGAAATGCCTTGTCCTTCAAGAACTCAAGAATAGCCATACTGGGTCAGACCAATTGTCAATCTATCCCAGTATCCTCTTTCCAAACAGTGGCCAAGCCAGGTCACAAGTACCTGGCAGAAACCCAGTGGCGTTCCTAGAGGGGCTGACACCCGGGCCGGATCGCCGATGCGCCCCGCCCACCGGGTGCAGCACCCCCCCTACCCAGCGAAAGAACCCATCCCCCGGGTGCACGCTGCTGGGGGGGGGGGGTGCCGCGCGCCAGTCAGCGTTGTTCGTTTCTATGCTCCCTCTGCCCGGGAACAGGTTACTTCCTGTTCCGGGGCAGGGGTAGCATAGAAACGAACGACGCTGACTGGCGCACGACACCCCCCAGCGGCGTGCACCCGGGGCAGACCGTCCCCCCCCCCCCCTTGGTACGCCACTGCAGAAACCCAATTAGCAGCAACATTCCATGCTACCAATCCTGTGGCAAGCAGTTGCTTCCCCATGTCTGTCTCAATAACAGACTATGGACTCTTTTTCTCTAGCACACCGCTCTTTCTCCCATCCACTTCCTCATTTCTGTCATGAGCTTGGGTAAAGAGGCAGGGAGAAGCAGAAGAAAAGCCAGAATGATGAGGGTCCATCCCAGAGATCTCCAGGGGCCACCGTTGGCCCCCGGGTTTTGCATTGAAGCACACTGGTCTAAATGGCCCCTGCTGTACATTCAGGAAAACTGTGTGGTTCACATTTTATAGCTAGTGTCTGCCCCTTCCACATCTTGTTTCTGCCGTCTTTCCTAAGGGCAGCTTCTATACTCTTAAGCAGAATGGCAGAAAAACCTAGGTATAGCTCTGGAAATGCTGTAGGGATTTGGCATTCCTGATCCTTCCTCTGCCCCTTATTGCTGAATTAAATGTGGGGACAATCTGTTAGCATCTGATATTGCTGTATATTTATATTCAGTATATACAGCGAGAGATGTCATGGCCAGTGTTCAGAAAGTATTTGTGCGGCTTTGTTTGGCTCTTAGCTTCCTTGCTTTTACTTTCATGGTTTCCATAGTGACATGAAAACCCATTGCAGCCTTGGAACTGCTTTTTGCTTGGAAATGCTTCAGTTGAGCTAAGCTGGCTTTTTCTCTCTTGACATTAAATGTAGTTCTTTCCTGGGGAGGACAAGCAAATGTGATGCAAATGTTCCAAGGTACTGTAATTAGCATCCCTGCCGGTTTGGGTTAAAAAAGCACATATACTTTTTAAAAGTCAATTGTATTTTTGTCCTTCCTGCTCTTTCTTACTCCTCCGTATCTTCACCTCACACTGGTTTTATAAGAAAGTGGATTAACAAAAGGGTTGAGTGAGTGTCCTAACATCCAAACTCTGACGTGATTAGAAATTATGTGGGTATTAGCGCTCACTTCTTGTGGTTTTTTTTCTTGTTGTTGTTGTTCAGATAAGTTGAAAATTGCCATAGTTTTTAAGACAAGTAAATCTTCTCCATTGGCCAGTCTTCATTGATGGATAGAATCTGAATCACAGAAGGAATATTTTATTTTTGGGGTGGTGCAGCAAAGTTCCTTGTTGACAATGGTACTTATTTCCCCCTAGTGCTTTTCTCTTACCACCTTTCTGCTGTCTCAGCAGGAAAAGCAAATTCACAATAGAAATGTGAGTCAAAATCCAGGCATGACTGACAATGATCTGGTGAACGTTTAGCAGCCTCCCGAAGGGTAAAGAAGCATTTAGTCCTTCGGATTACTGGGTTGTCCTCTTGCAGCTCCTGGGTGGAGAACTAGGGGAGCCAGGGTTCACATTCTTCTTCTTCCACTGGTGCTCCTTGTGACCTTGGACAACTCCCATCACTTTCCATTGTCTCAGGTTAAAAACTGATCCCACAATATTCAACTGTGGCAGTTATCCATGGTTAAATTATACCCATATATTCAGCCCAATATCCTCACCAATGCTGAGTGGAGGAGTGGCCTAGTGGTTAGGGTGGTGGACTTTGGTCCTGGGGAACTGAGGAACTGAGTTCAATTCCCACTTCAGGCACCGGCAGCTCCTTGTGACTCTGGGCAAGTCACCTAACCCTCCATTGCCCCATGTAAGCCGCATTGAGCCTGCCATGAGTGGGAAAGCGCGGGGTACAAATGTAACAAAAAAAAAAACTGGATATAATAATGTGCAATGCTGAGAGTTCCCCGGAAAATGGCAAGATTCAGCATTGGTACTCGGATAACTTAGGAAAGCTTTTTTTGTTGTTGTTATCTTAAGTTTATCCGTAAAGTTATCTGTATATACTCTCAACTTCGCCCAGGCCCTGCCCCCAGACTGCTCTTAACGCTTTCTGTTTAGTGCCAGGGTAGTCTGTAGAGAGGTTCAATGGCATTGTCTGGATGATGCAACTGAAAATCCAGGTTGACCTTGGCCAACTTTGAATGTCAGAAGTAATGTATAGAGGCCTAGGGACCCTTCACTAAGGCTAGGCTTTGCATCCCTACCAGACAGCATTTAGAAACACCCATAGTACAGAAACTGCTTTGTACTGGTTCAAACAACATGTATTCTTTAGTAGCTAGATTAAAATAAAATTCTGTTATCTGCTGCGTTTGACCTCATAGATCACTCCATTCTTCTACATATAATATGTACAGCGCTGCGTATGTCTAGTAGTGCTACTACTACTACTACTACTATTTAGCATTTCTATAGCGCTACAAGGCATACGCAGCGCTGCACAAACATAGAAGAAAGACAGTCCCTGCTCAAAGAAATGATTAGTAGTAGAGTTCTGGAGGATGGCTAGAGATCCCCGAGGACATTCTGGTCAGCAGTCAAGAAGGAAGCTAGGAGGTGGAGCAAGCCTCTCTCTGAGTTCTGTAGTGGGGGCAGAGAAAACACAATAAAAAGGCAGTTCTTTAACCGAGTGTGTGCAGTTACATGTGCCTTGTACACCTAAATGAACAAAGTGTATTGCACGTAAATGCACTATGTGCTATTCTCTGAGGATGTGTGTTAAGTACTGTAGCTCATAAGGGAATATTCTCATAAACAGAGCATAGGAGGGGGGCATGGGCAGGGCAAAGCTTACATTGCACCCCCCGGGCCGAGATGCTGCCCCCCCCCCAGGTGGCATTTACCTTGTCATGTTCCAAACATGGCAGCAGCAGTGATTCCCATACATTGCCCTGCCGCCGGCACCCGCCCTTCCCTTTACTGTGGCTGCCTGAGCCTCTGACAAAACAGGAAGTTACATCAGAGAGGCGATCGTCCACAGTAAACAGAAGAGGAAGGTGCTGGCTTCAGGGCAGCTTATGGGAATCACTGCCACTGCCGGGTTTGGAACGTGACAAGGTAAAATGCCACAAAGGGGGAGATGCTACTCCCCGAAATGCTTCTCCTGAAGAGTGCTGCCTGAGGCCCCCACCTCAAGTGGCCTAATGTTTGGGCTGCCCCTTGGCAGTGCTGCTTCTTATGGGGGGGATTCTATATATGGTGCCTAAAAAATCTGTACGGAAAACATTTTCGCCTAAGCATATTCTATAAGCAGTGCCTAGATTTAGGTGCAGTATATAGAATAAGCTTTGTTAGTTTCCTAGTGCCTAAAACTACATGCGACCGTTTACACCAACGATTTAGGCACAGAAGGCCATATTCTATAACTGTCTTATCTAGATTGTAAGCTCTTTGAGCAGGGACTGTCTTTTGCGTATGGTGTACAGTGCTGCGTATGCCTTGTAGCGCTATAGAAATGATAAGTAGTAGTAGTGCACACGTAAATTTCAGAATGCCCACCCATTTCCCTACCCATAACTATGCCCCTTTTTGTCTGTGCTTGTTAGAAGTTAGGCACATTGTGTTAAATACATTTAGCGAGTTGTGAGCGTAAATTCTAATTATTGCCAATTAGTGCTCATTGTTGCTTAAGTGCTGTTATCGATGCTGAGTAGCTTGTTAAGCCAATAAGTTATGTGCATTGTTATAGAATCTGCCTAGATTTCGGAGCAGATCTCTAGGCATACTATATAGAATCCGGGGCCATGTGTGCATGTAACCCGTAAGTTACATGCATTGTGTGCCCATTTACACCTGCTGTTGACCTGGGGTAAATTGGCACACCTATATTTATGCATGTCAGTATGGGTTTATGCTAGTTTATGCCGTGCTGTTCATTCTCCCATGTGACACCGAGACCCTGAAGCAGCCTTGCGAAACTCTGGCCATCGTCGGCTCGGCACATCAGTTGAAGAGAGCACAGCACAGTACCATTTTGGGCATAGAACCACCGTGAAAGATAAGTGATGGTGCCTATAAAGCTATTACATATTTTGAAAGAGTAATATATACATACCATATAATAGTCAACTTGAGACCTACAACATCTGCAGGAAAAATTGTACATCATAAGGTTTTGGCCGATGATGAAGGCAGGATCCGTTCTAGCTCTGATAGATTTATCACGATCTTTGAGCTCTTTGAGGCCTTTTTTCCTGCTAAATGTTAATACTGTTTTGTATACAGTTTAAATTACTGTCATTTCTTGGCAGCGGATTATTTTGTGAGTTTGACATATAGCCTAGCATATCCGCACCCGAGTGTTAATTTATTTTTAGTTTATGCTAGTATAAGTACATAAGTATTGACATACTGGGACAGACCAAAGGTCCATCAAGCCCAGAATCCTGGCATCCTGTTTCCAACAGTGGCCAATCCAGGTCACAAATACCTGGCAAGATCCCAAAAAAGTTCAATACAGTTTATGCTGCTTATCCCAGAAATAACAATGGATTTTCCCCAAGTCAATTTAATAATGGTCTATGGACTTTTACTTTAGGAAGAGTCCAGACCTTTTTAAAAACCCCACTGAGCTAACCGCCTTTACCACATTCTCTGGCAACGAATTCCAGAGTTTAATTACATGTTGAGTGAAGAAAAATTTTGTCTTCTTTTTATTGGTGTAAGATGGGAGCAGGGTTCAGCAGGTTTCACTCCTTAATTTATCAAGGTAGGAGAGCTGAAGGAAGGAAAAGCTTTCAAAATCCCCAAACTTTGCTACTGCATCAGGAGCAAATGAAAGGCTGAATGGAATGATTTATGCATATCTTAACTTCCAGCTGATTTCATTTGATGTGTCCTCTGCTAGTATTTCTGCCTTAAGTTACAAGAGAGGGGGGAGAGTGCGTTTTGGGAGAGGGATTTCCCACTTTGGAAACCTCTTGAAAACTCTGCTATTACCAGTCCTGTTGTTAATTCCCTGCTGTTGGAATCACTGGGGATGTTTCTGACAGGCAGTAGCTGACAGGTCAGTCCCTAAAGAAAGTGGTGCTGAAATCTGGATGTGTTATCATGTTTCATTTTTTCTTTTGTCTTTTAAAAATCACACTGGCGCAGTGAAACTGCCACAGTATGGTCTCAGTTATCCCCCCCCCCCCCCCCAACACACAAATACACATTTTCCAACAACCTTAAACATATTTTTAAAAAGACTCTGTGTCTAGCAAGTCTTTTGTAAAATGTGCTGCAAATTCGGAAATGTCGCAACTTCCATGTCTTTTTTTTTTCCCCCCAATTTATATGACCTTAACAAAGATGTCTTTATTAAGGTGGATTTGGGGAAATCCACTCCTTATTCCTGGTGTAAGCAGTATGAAATCTATTTTACTCTCTTTTTGGGATCTTGCCAGTTACTTGTGACCTGGTTTGACTACTGTTGGATACAGGATACTGTGCTTGATGGACCTTTGGTCTGACCTGATATGGTGATGGTTGTGTACTAATAAAAATTGGGCTTCTAGCGTGTGTGTGTGTAGTTGTTGAAAAAAAGGAAAATTATTTTGGGGAGTTGATGCAGAAGTAAACTGACACTAAATGACACAAACTGATGCTTAAATTAATGACGCAAACTTGTTTGAACTTAATGAACTTCATATAACTTTATACAACTTAATTACGTGAATCCAGCAACTCAAAGAAACCCAAACTTGTTATGAACTTAATGAACTTTATATAACCTCCCTCTCTATGTTTCCCTAATGTGTCTGTACTTATCTATTTCATTTAAAATAACATCACTCTATATCAAACGGATCCTTCATAAATGACCTGACATCAAAACTTTACCAGAACAAGTTAACATTGAACTCTTTTATTTGGTTACTTTAATCACATTATCATTACTGAATGTTATACATTACCCTTGATCTCAAATACCTGAAATAAATTGTATATGTATTTACTTCTAATTTACTTTATATTTTCTGTACTTTAATTGTAATAATATTCTGTACTTCTCATTCCGGAAATGGCGATCGCCATTACAGCATAATGTAAGCCACATTGAGCCTGCAAAGAGGTGGGAAAATGTGGGATACAAATGTAACCAATAAATAAATAAATAGCATTCTAAACACAGGGAAATAGTGTTTTACCCTGTCATTGATTTTGCTGTAGGTGGAGCCATTGTCTTAACACTTCAGAATTAAGTTTGAGGGGTCCTTTTACAAAGGCGTGCTAGCATTTTAGCGTACACTAAAAATAAGCACGCGCTAAACGCTAGAGATGCCCATAGGAATGGGTGTCTCTAGTGTTTAGCATGCACAAGAAACGCTAAAAGACCCCCTGAGTCACTTATGGTTAACCTTTAAAAACTGGTCTTTTGGGTCGAAGGGCAAGTTTGTTAAACAGTTTCATATTAGCTTTATCGACACAGTAACTGCATTTAAAGTGCTTTCCTTATTATCCAGTCAGGAGACTTGGGTAGGATTCAAACGTTTGGTGCAGACAAATCTTAAACAAATGAACAGCTTATATGTAGGTGGCTTTTTTATTTTGGCAGTGCTGGGCCTTTTGGGAATCCAAGATTACCAGGAGCATAGCAGCATGAGAACATTTGGGGGGCAAAGCTCGTCTGCACCGGTGAAAAATCACAGGAGAGAAAAAGAAGATATTCATTTATTTATTTATTTACTCCTGTATCCTCTTTTCATTAATATGTAATTTCACTTTTAATTTATTGGATTTATACCTGCTCATTGTGGCAGTTCTAGGCTGGCATGCAGTAATACCCCTCTCTCTCTCTCTCTCTCTCTCTCTCTCTCTCTCGCCCAGTATCCTGCTTCAAATAGGAAAAAGAGGTACTATCGGGCTCATTTTCAAAAGAGAAGGACGCCCATCTTTCGACACAAATCGGAAGATGGGCATCCTTCTCACAGGGCGTCCAAATCGGTATAATTGAAAGCCGATTTTGGACGTCCCCAACTGCTTTCTGTCGCAGGGCGGCCAAAGTTCAAGGGGGTATGTCAGAGGCGTAGTGAAGGCGGGACTTGGGCGTGCCTAACACATGGACGTCCTTGACTCGTAATGGAAAAAAAAAGGGAGTCCCTGATGAGCACTTGGACGACTTTACCTGGTTGTGTTTTTCTTACTACCAAGGCACAAAATGGTGCCCGAAATGACCAGATGACCACCGGAGAGAATCGGGGATGACCTCCCCTTTATCCCCCAGTGGTCACTAACCCCTCCCACCCTCAAAAAATATTTTTAAAAATATGTTGTGCCAGCCTCAGATGTCATACTCAGGTCTGTGACAGCAGTATGCAGGTCCCTGGAGCAGTTTTAGTGGGTGTAGTGCACTTCAGACAGGCAGACCCAGGCCCATCCCCCTCCTACCTGTTAAACTTGTGGTGGTAAATATGAGCCCTCCAAAACCCACCAGAAACCCCTGTACCTACATCTAAGTGCCCCCCTTCACCTGTAAGGGCTATGATAGTGGTGTACAGTTGGGGGTAGTGGGTTTTGGGGGGCTCAGCACACAAGGTAAGGGAGCTATGGATGTCCATCTTTCGTTCCGATAATACGGTCAGGGACATACAAATCTTGACATTTAGGTCGTCCCTAGAGATGATTGTCCCTAGACTTGGTCGTTTCTGATTTTTGACGATTTTTGAAACCAAAGACGTCCAAGTCAAAAATGTCCTAATGCAAGCCATTTGGTCGTGGGAGGAGCCAGCATTTGTAGTGCACTGGTCCCCCTGACATGCCAGGACAGCAACCGGGTGTCCTAGGGGGCACTGAAGTGGACCTCATAAATTGCTCCCAGGTACATAGCTCCTTGTGTGCTGAGCCCCCCAAAACCCACTACTCACAACTGTATACCACTACTATAGCCCTTACGAGTGAAGGGGGCACCTAGATGTGGGTACAGAGGATTTGTGGTGGGTTTTGGAGGGCTTGCTGTTTCCTCCACAGATGTAATAGGTAGGGGGAGTATGGGCCTGGGTCCACCTGTCTGAAGTGCACTGCAGTACCTACTAAAACTGCTCCAGGGACCTGCATGCGCTGTCATGGACCTGAGGCTGGCACGACATATTTTTAAAGATATTTTTTGAGGGTGGGAGGGGGTTAGTGACCACTTGGGGAGGTCATCCCCAATTCTCTCCGGTGGTCATCTGGTCATTTCGGGCATCTTTTTGTGCCTTAGTCGTAAGAAAAACAGGCCCGGGTGAAAACGTCCAAGTGTTCGTCAGGGACGTCCTTGTTTTTCGATTATGGGTCAAGGATGTCCAAGTGTTAGGCACACCCAAGTCCTACCTTCGCTATGCCTCCGACACGCCTCCTTGAACTTTGGCCGTCCTTGCGATGGAGTGCAGTTGGAGACGTCCTAAATCGGGTTTCGATTATACCGATTTGGACGTCCCTGGGAGAAGGTCGTCCAAGTTCCAATTTATGTCGAAAGATGAGCCCAAATGTCTTTATCTGCTGTCAATTTCTATAGTTCTATGTTCCAACATTTGCCTTTTTAGGCATGTTTTATCATTGTTGCAAGAAAAATAATTGGTTAATTCAGAGTTTTTATTATGTTAAAGGTGGCAAAATAAACCAGAACAACTTAGAATTTTTCACCAGATCAAATTAAATTAATAAAAATAAATTAGAATTTGCAGGCAATCTAATTTATGGGAACAGAAGCAAAGCAATCCGCAAAAAAAGACAAAAGGTGGGTACTCGGCCCTGTCTCATGGAAATTGCAATGTTTATCTGATTCATTATTATAGCTAGAGCTGTAATCTTACTGACAGCCCGGTTGTATTCATTAGGGTCCTGGTGTGGGTTATTACTCTACAGTGTGTCGTGCAGTCAGGACCAAAATTATAAGTTAAAAAAAAAAAAAGTAAAAGAGAGATTAGAGGGTTTTTTAAGGGGGAGGGGGTGCTCTGCATTGTTAGCTGTGGGCGTTGTGCGTGATGCTGCAGTGTCTTGTGCTGAAGTAGTGGCAATTTGCAAGATGTTGGTAATTACCGATCAAGGCAGAGGAAAGTGAGCCCCTTTCTGCTCTTTTTTTATGTGGAGGCGTAGAAATCGGTGTAATTATGCATTTGCATCATAGACCAGAGCCCAGGGTGAAACCGCAGCAGCAAAAGGAATGATACACTTGTACCCTTTTGTCTGAGATCTCCAGTGACCTTTTAAAAATTTTTCTGATTGAAACTCTGCCCAGATTCTCCTTTCGATTATTTGATGACTGGGTGACTCTAGGACTACAGCCTAGCCCCTGTCAACCGAGCAGGCTCATCCACTTGTGGTTTTGATCATGCTTGGATGTATAGTTGAGGTTTTCCTAAAGAAATCAATGGAAACATCTGGAAAATAAATCCACTATATGCCATGTAGCAAAATGAGGACTGGATGAGCCTTGGGGGGAGGGGAGTGAAGGGATAAGGTAGTAAATTGCTTTCAGGGCTAAGGAAGGGAGGACAATTATGCCTAGTGGTTAGTGTGGTGGACTTTGGTCCTGGGGAACTGGGTTCGATTCCCACTGCAGGCACAGGCAGCTTCTTGTGACTCTGGGCAAGTCACTTAACCCTCCATTGCCCCAGGTACAAATAAGTACCTGTATATACTATGTAAACCCCACAGAAAGACAGCATATCAAGTCCCAGTTCCATTTCCCTATTTCAGATTCTAGATGGAATGTTGCTACTATTGGAGATTCTAGATGGAATGTTACTACTATTGAGATTCTACATGGAATGTTGCTATTCCACTAGCAACATTCCATGTAGAAGCCTGCCCTTGCAGACTAGTCAGAGCTAGCATAGTACCTGCAGACATTCATTTTACTTTAGAATTGTATTTATGCCTCCAGTTTCTCATATGTTAAATTATTCCATGGTACTCCTGGCACCGACAAGTGATGGGTCCATCCTCAGTCAGTGCAGGACGTCAGACTCACAGAAACAGAAGCCTGCGCGGCTGCAAGGGCAGGGCTTCTACATGGAATGTTGCTAGTGGAGGAGTGGCCTAGTGGTTAGAGTGGTGGACTGGGTTCGATTCCCACTGCAGGCACAGGCAGCTCCTTGTGACTCTGGGCAAGTCACTTAACCCTCCATTGCCCCAGGTACAAATAAGTACCTGTATATAATATGTAAGCCGCATTGGACCTGCTATGAGTGGGAAAGCGCGGGGTACAAATGTAACAACAAAAAAAATAACCCTTAGGTAACGCCTTGCAAATGACACATATTTTTGCCAATCCTGAATTTTGCTGTTATATTTCTCTGCAGAGCTCCTGGGGTAGGTGATCTTTCTTTTTCTTTTGGGAACCTCCTTGCTCTGCAACTCTGCAACGCCCAGAACACCTTAGTGGTGGATTGTTCAAGGGGGACTGCTGATGTGTATCCTATGCTGGTCACATCTCTGGTGTGTGGCAGTATAGCTTAAGGCCTTGGGAGAATCTCTTTACCCTTCATCTATCCCCCTTCCTGAAATTACTCTCATATCAGCTATTCTGCCCCTAGATGGAAACAAGTGGGTTTTAAGTGCTCGTCAGTGTTCGTCATGTTTCGCTTGTAATATTTGCCTATTTTGTTTAATGGTATTGTACTCCACTTTATTGTTCTGGAATAAAAAAAGATGTAAAATCAAATTAATAAAACCTTTTAGCCGCAGTGATGAAGCCGGGGTTTAAGTGTATTCATGCATGCCAAAAGTTTGAGAAGAGTGTGTACCAGAACATCCATTTTATTAAGACTCCCCTGAAAAGCTGCAGCTTCTGTAAGATGGAAGAGACAGGTGAAATCAATAAAGCAAAGCCAGAGCCACGAATATAATAGAACAATTCCTGTGAAATCCTCATGTTCAACTCTTTCGTTTTAGTAGCTGCGTTCAAGTATTTTCAAGAACCGTAATCTCTGAGAGAGGCTTTGAAAGAATAGCATTGCCAAAGCTAACTTGGCAGCAGGTGCATTGCTTTGTCAGTACTTGGAAAACAAAATTACCGAGTAACTGTGGTACCCCATCTCCTGGGCCTGTAGGACACAGACTGGGGATGATGTAAGAGTGAGCAAAGGAGGGACAGCATTTGCTGGTCATTTCTTTGATAAAGGAACATGTTGCTTGTCTTAGCAAAACTAAGGCAATATAACAAAGATAAATGACGAATGACAGTATGCATTGGTCGGCCTCCCTGTTTTGCCTCTTTGATTGTTTCGTGCCATGCTTTGCGTCTGCTTTGTTCCTCTCAAACTTATCTTCTTTCACTCCCTTCTGCTTCCCATGTTCATCTTGAGTCCACCAGACATAGCGCTTTTGTTAGCACTGCTCTGACTAATCGGAATGCTCCTCCACACATTTCTGCGGAACTATCTTTTCCTAAGCTTATATTTCTACTCAAGACTCATCTTTTTATCTTAGCATTTGGGATGTACAGTCTGGCGCAAGCGTACAATAGCTGTTGGCACAACTTTCCCTTTTGGGTTGTGTGCTAGTTTGATTTCTCCTTGATGTAGCGAGTGTGTGTTCTTTATTTCCTATTGTTGTTGGCGTTCCTTTCTGATTCCAATTTTGCATGATTGTAAGCCTCTTTTACTTGGTTTGTGAAGGTGGTATATCAAAACCAGTGTACTTTTTCTAGCGAAAAAGGTGCCGGTACTCAAATGCCATGCCAGCCTTCAGGGGTGGGGTGATCACTGAGGGACCCACCTCACAATAGCCAGGCCCCCTGCAACTAGTCACACAGTGTCTATGACAAGACAGAATTGGTGTGTAGAGCCTGAGCTCTTTCATTAAAACTTGGGAACCATGGGCCAATTTTAGCAGACAATGGAAAAGGTGCCGGTACTCAGTACCCCCAAGTACCCCCTCAAACAAAGCCCTGATCAAAACTCAATAAACCATAAGTAAATGCTGAAATAGCCAGCCAATTCATTCTACTTGAAAGTTATTTAGCCATTTGGAATACTAATGTAAAATAACATTGCAGCCTTGCCAGTGGACAGCTGTATGTCGATATCATGCTTGTCATTATCCATTGACATTCAAGTTGGCTATCTCAACAAAGAAGTCAAAGATCTAGGGCTAGATTCTATATATCAAACCTAAAAGATTGGCACAAAAAAAATACTCCTAGGCGTATTCTATAAACTATGCCTAAATTTAGACACTGTTTCTAGAATACGCCTAGCGCCCGTTTCCTGCGACCATAACTAAAACCTGGTGTAAATACCACTGCCTAAGTTACATACGGAATGGACATATTCTATAATACTTGTGTAAATTCTCATAACACCCATGCCCCCTTTTTCAGATATGCATCTTAGAATTTATGTGCATGTAATTTCTAATTAGTCAATTATGCAGCAATTATCAGCACTGATTGGCTTGTCAATTAAATTGCACGCGCAATACAGAATATGACTGGATTTGCATATGTAACTCTAGTCAAGTCAAGGGTTAATGGGCAATGTATTGCTAGCACCACTGCTAGTTTTAATTCCAATCACCCTTCAGCTTTTTACTTGCTGAAAACTTAATAAGTGCAGGGACCAGAAGAGACATAGGCAAAGAGGCCTCCAGTAGGCATGTTTGGGTTAGAGCATTCATCAGATCATTTAATGCAATGGCTCCCAAAACAGTCCTAGTGATTCCACAGCTTGTCAAGGTTTCAGGATATATTACTTAGGCTTCCCATCATACCTATCATTGCTTACAATGCCCTACATCCCACGTGTTTATTAAGATCTATTAATGAACACTGACTAGGCAGGGCCGCTGAGAGACTGAACGGGCCCGGGACAAGGCCGTGCCTCACCTCCAGGATCACTGGCGCCCCGCTCCCCCAAGGATCCCCCCCCCCCACCTCTCAATTGCTACTTCTGTCACCTCCCTCTCCTGCTCCCAGGCCACCGGGGCCGCAGTTCCCAGTCTCCACCTACCTACCCTCTGCTCCCTTCTGCCTGCCATCCGACCCCCTTCATTTAAATTTTTTAAAAAATCTCTAAGGCAGCAGGCGCAGCGCCTTCTGTGCGAAAGCGGCAAATCGCCTCAGGCGGGCCTTCCCTCACTGTGTCCCGCCCTCGCGGAAATAGGAAGTCACATCAGAGGAGGGCGAGACACAGTGAGGGAAGGCCCGCCCGAGGCGATCTGCCGCTTTCACAGAGAAGGTGCTGCGCTACTGCTTTGGAGATTTTTTTTTTTAATGTAGGGGGTCAGACGACAGACAGAAGGGAGCTGAGGGTAGGCAGGTAGAGAGGGGACTGCGGTGCCAGTGGCCTGGGAGCAGGAGAGGGTGAGAGACTCTGGCGCTGGGCCCTCCTTGGTGGCCGAGGCCCGGGGAATTCCCCCCCCCCCGCCCCTCCCTCTCGGTAGCCCTGTGACTAGGTGGTATCCCCATTCTGAAACAGGCCCACTATAAGACCACTTGCCATTCTGTTTTTTTTTTTTTCTGTAGCACCAAAATTGTGGAACGGGTTTTCTCCAGCAGTTCATGGTGAATCTTCTTACAATCTTTCCCAGCTGCATGTGGCATGATGGCATGCTGCTAGGAATCCTCTGGGTTCCGGCACTTCCAAATTGCTTTATTTATTCTTGTCGTTGAATGAACGTTTCTTTCCTGTCAATATTATAGTTCCTTTTCATTTTAACTAGCTTGTTTTTTCTGTATACCGCTGTGGTTTGTTTGTCAGCCAATGCAAATATATCAAGATTTTAAACAAAAACATAGCACACAACGGTTCTGGATATCCTAAAAACTCAACTGTCAAAGGGCTCACCAGGATAAGTTTGAGAACGTGGTTCCTAAACTAGTCTTAGGATCTCTCCCTCCCAGCCAAACATATTTTCATGGTATTTGCGATGAAGATGCATGAAATAGATTTACATGCACTACCTCTATGACTTGCATTTATCTCGTGCATATTCATTGCAGATATCCTGCAAATACAACTGACTGAGAGTCTTCCCTGATAACCAAAATGTTTCTGTGGAAATGGAAGGCAAGGTTGCTTAGACTGTGGTGATTTGGCCTATAATGACAGACAGAACTAAAAGCTGCAGTAAACGTGGCCTTAGAGCACCCTTATGTGGGTCTTTCCTGTACGCTAAGGCCATGTTTACAGTAGTACCTCGGTTTTTGTTGACGTCGGTTTCGGATTTTGTTGATTTTTTTTTTACGAGAAATTTCTCTGTTTTCGTTGGTTGCCTCGGATTTCGTAGAAAAAGGACGTCCATCTCCCAATTTGTATCGGAAGATGGACGTCCTTCTCCCGATTTTGGCCATCCTCGTTAATTGCCTCGGTTTTCATCAGTTTTGGATTTCGCCGATTGTTTTCAGACGGATTATCGACGAAAACCAAGGTTTCACTGTACTGCAGCTGTAGAAATGGCTTTCGTCTATTAGCGCACGACAATTAAAAAAAAAAAAAAATACCGCCTCAGCACTTACTGACACCCATTTTGTAGGCAATGTGCTCACACGGTATCCGTGCACTAACCAGTTAGTGCATGGTAATGTAGCTGTGCTAACTGGTTAGCCCAGGAACACCCACTCCCTGCCCTGGCATGCCCCCTCACATCCCGCAGTACTCCATTTGTAGCTGTGTTAGGCATGCATTAGCTTAGTAAAAGGACCCCTAAACTCCTTAATGATATGCTAAATTGTACATTTCTAAAAGTTGCTGTAAAAATGGTTTTTAGGTTTATTTACTTCTGATTTTTTTTAAATTTAGTATTTATTTTTAATGATGCCTTTTATAGGACATTAGTGCAGAGCCATGCCTTGGAGGCAGGGGCGTAGCTACGGGTGGCCCAGTTTAGCCTCAGGCCCGCCCAAAAGAAGATCCTTACCCTCTGCCACCCCTTCCGCAGCGCTTCTTTTAATGCTGTCGTGCACTGTCTCCCACCCCCGCGGCGGCGCTTACATTTAGCTATGGCGCTGCCTGCCAGCAACTCTACAGATGCATCACCGACGTCCTGCTCCGGGGCCTTCCGCGTCCAGCCTCTGTAAACAGGAATTTACATCAGCGCGTCAGAGGGAAGGTCCCAGAGCAGGACGTCGGTGACGCATCTGTAGAGTTGCTGGCAGGCGGGCAGCGCCATAGGGAGGTGTAAGCGCCGCCGCGGGGGTGGGAGACTGTGCACAGCAGCCAACAGCATTAAAAGAAGCGCTGCAGGGGTGGGAGAGGGTGAGGAAGTCAGGGTGCTGGCCCAGGAAGGGGAGGGGAGGGAACAGAAGGGTGAAGTGTGCTGGATTTGCCAGGGGCAGAAGGTTGGAGGGAAGGGAGAGAGGTTTGGTATTTGCAGAGGAGAGGTTGGAGGGAAGGGGAGAGGTTTGGGATTTGCAGAGGGGAGGTTGGTTGGAAGGAAGGGGAGAGGGTTGGGATTTGCAGAGGGGAGGTTGGAGGGAAGGGGAGAGGGTTGGGATTTGCAGAGAGGAGGTTGGAAGGAATGGGAGAGGGTTGGGATTTGCAGAGGGGAGGTTGGAAGGAAGGGGAGAGGTTTGGGATTTGCAGAGGGGAGGTTGGAAGGAATGGGAGAGGTTTGGGATTTGCAGAGGGGAGGTTGGAGGGAAGAGGGGAGGTTGGAGGGAAGGGGAGAGGTTTGGGATTTGCAGGGGTGTTGGAGGGAAGGGGAGAGGTGCTGGATATGCAGGGGGGTGGAGGGAAAGGGGAGATGTGTTGGATACACAGAGGGTTGAAGTGAAGGGGAGAGGTGCTGGACATGTAGGGGGGCTGGATGAAAGGGAAAGAGGTGCTGAGCACGTAGGGGGGGCTGGATGAAAGGGAGAGATATGCTGGACATGTGGGGGGGGGGGCTGAAGGAGAGGTGCTGGATATGCAGATGATGGCTGAAAGGAAGGCAGACAGATGTGGACCTGCAAGGAGGGCTGGAGCGAAGGGAGAAAGGTGCTGGACCTATGGGAGGGGTTAGAGGGAAGGGAGAGAGGTGCAGGGAGAAAGAGCCAGATGCATAAGGGGAAGGAAAGAGAGGAAGAGAAGCTGGTTGGGGGGTGGGATCAGAGAGGAGAGGGACACATTGGTGTGGAGGAGGGAGAAAGGGGAAATAGGGTAAGTATACAGATACAGAAGGGAGATGATGGGCATTAGGTTGGAGCATGGGGACAGGGACACAAATGTGAGATGCTGTATGGGGATGGCACATGGGCACAGAGGGGTAATGCCTGACAAGGGGGGGGGCAGGGATATGGAATAGAGATAAAATGCTGGACACTGGAGAGGGGGTATATGGACACGGGGGGGGGGGGGGAGAGATACCAGACAAGGGGGAGAATAGGAACACAGAAGGGATATGCTGGGCATGGGGTGCATAGGTGCACAGAGGAATAATGATGGATGAGGGGATATGAACACAGGGGAGATACTGGACAAGGAAATATAGGAAAACAGAGATGGGAGATGGATGATGGACATGAAGAAAGAAGAAATGTCAAATAGGAGACACTGGCAAGTGAGTTAAGAGAAGACAGAGCGAAGGAGAAACCAGAGACTGGGACCAATATGATTTGAGAAAAAATGACCAGACAACAAAAAGGTATAAAAAATATTTTATTTTCAATGTTGTGAATATAACATGTTGTATTTGAAATGTACATCTTGCCAAAGTTGATGTTAAACATGGCTGGGGTCCAGGACAGAAATCTTGGAAAGGACCCCAAAGTCCATTACCATGCTGCGCCTTCAGCTTCCAGCATGCAGGCTTTCTCTGGCCAAGGAACCAAGCACAATTGCCCTAGTTCCATCCCCTAACACCATCCCTGGCATGTGCCATCTTTATATTTTGCACAGAAGCAAATGCCTTTCTTTCTTGTTGCTCTGGTGTTGTACTACATGCAAGGTCTAGTTTCTTGGGGTTTCCTTTAATTTATATTTCTAGAGTTTGTGGTCACTTATTCTGTATTTGGCATTTGTGTCTTGTGTGTGTGACTGAGGTATTCTGTTAGCATGAAGTTTCCATGTAGCATTCTGTAGTATTTTGGCTTGTTCAGCTTTCCTGATAAATGTATTTGTATTTTAGGGCCCTACTATAATATTTAAGGCACTTCTTTTTCATAGTTAGGATCTTTGTTTTTGGAAGTTAGTGTTGGCATGGTAGATTTGCTCTAGGTTCTGAGTGACTTTTGTTTTATAGATTTTTTTAAAGTTAATTTATAATATGTCTGTAATTGAGATTACACTAGAAAACAAAATTTCTTTGTATGACGAGTTTTATGGAGAATTGTCCTTGCTGTGCTCTGTATCCATTGTTGGTGGAGAGCCAGGAGGTTCTCTGGATGCAGAATGTGTGGCTCAATGGGGCTGAATAGTGCAGTCTATTGTACTTTCCTTAGCTCTCAATTGGCCTGCAGCCACTGAAGCCTGCACTGCAACCCTCATTGAAGTTATGGGGAGTGGGGTAGGGACAGAGCATGGGTGCATCAGGTTGCTGTTTTTTCTCTTTCAAAAAAGTTGGCAACTCTAGTGCCCACCCATCCAACCTGTTGGCCCACCCAAAAATTGTCTTCTGGCTACGCCACTGCTTGGAGGAAGTATATTTTTAGGAGAGAGAGCCTGTACTCTGATCAAAATGGAGGGAAACATTCCATAAAAGGAGGGAGTTAACTCCGGGATGAGGGCCTGAAACAAGACTTTGGTTTCCTGTTCAGATCATTTCTTTTTGACCTTTCCAATATTTTGTGGTAGCTCACTGGTGTTAACACTGTGATTTGTAAGTCAATTTGTTGCGTGAATTTGGAAGTTCATATGGTATTTCTTTCACCTGTTGAACATGTTATCCTTGATGTGGTAATGGCATTATAAAGCATACAAGAAAAGCGCTATATAGAACATATTGATGCTTCCTGATAAAGCGGTTCATTAGAAAGAGAAAAAGTGTCACAAACAATGCTTTACAGTGTTGTGACATCACAATATTGAATCAGTCTTTCTTTATAACCTATCTCACATAGAACAGAATGAAGCCCAAGCACTTCCCTCTTTGACTGACCCTCTCCCTCATTAATGTCTCACACTATTTATGGCCTGAAAGAGTCATCCTGAAACATAAAGGTGAGGGTGGAATTTTTGCATCTTGTTGGAGGGGGAGGTGTCAGGAGATGAAGGAACTTGCAGGAGGAAGTGTGGAGAGAACCCAGCAGGGTTTGAACACTTTAATATAATGCCCCTTCATCCCCCCCCCCCCCCCCCCCATTTTTTTCCTTCTTGTTTTGTTTGTCCTTTGGGGATCCATCGTTTGTAATTAGACTGATGGAATGTTTCCCACTATTAAATCTTAACAATTTTTTTTTCAAGACTGGGTCTCAGTTTGGTTTTTGATTGAAATACGTTTTATGGATCTCCCACAGTGGTGCAGTCTTATATAAAGCTGATTCTAAATCACTTAAAAATGTGGTTACTTAGCAATATAAAAAGCTGACAACAAACAAAGAGCCGAGACTATAATACAGGTTAATTGCTTTTTACAGTTAATGGCAGCCACAGAATCAAAACTAAACTTTTCTGTCATGGTGCCAGCCGAAAATCATTACTCCCTAAAGTTAAGGTCCAGCAAGGCTGGGGGTGGGGGCGGGCAAACAGGGCAGCTCCTCTGCCCGCGTCTGTCACAGCAGAGAAACAGCGCCGGGACAAACACAGGCAGTGTTTAAGAATCACTGCCGTGCTACTGACCCCCTCCCATCAACAAAATGCGATGTTAGGAAGACAGGGAAGGTGAGGGGAAGGGAGCAGACCTCAGATCTGGGTGGTGAGAACGGGAGGAGGTGGCTGACTGCAGGAGCCCCCTGGATCTGTTTTAAAGTAGACCAGGGGAAGGGGGTTAGAGATAAGGGGACATGTCTGCCATATGGGTAGAGGATATGGAAGAAGAAATGAAGGGCCCTGGAACAGAGGGGAGGAAGAGAGAGACATGGCAGACAATGGGGTGGAGGGAAGAAGAGAGAGGGAAAGATGTGGGACCCAGGAGTGGGGGGTAGGGGGTGGGGGGAGAAATGCTAGATGGGAAGGCAGTTGAAAAGAAGGAGAAAGATGTTGGACCAAGATAAGCAGGCAGGTGCCGAACAAATGGGAGAGAGAGATGCTGGCTCATGTGAAGAAAATAAAAAAAAGGTGAACGCAGGGAAGGAGGGAGATGCTAGACCAGGGGTGGGGGCGGGCGGCATCTCATCACTGCCTGAGGCGGTAGATTGCCTTGGGCCGCCTCCGGCCCCTAGGTGGCAGCATCCTCAGAATATTCCAAATTCCACTCCCTTATAACTTTGGGCATATAGGGGGAAATTCTATAAATGGATCCGAAAATTAGGCACCAATGAAAACATCAGCACTCAACGTTATTCTGTAAAGGGCAATCTGGGATGAGCACTCTTTATAGAAAGTGTTGAACACTGAATTCTGCCCTCATCTTTGGGCATGAGGATTTACACAGCTGAAACATGGTGTAAATCCCGGCATGCAAGTTGGGCACGGATCCCCACTATTCTGTAACACTGCCTGCATCTTTTTTGAACGCCCCTGACCTGCCTATGCCCCTCCCATGGTCACGCCCCCTTTTGAGGTACACGCGATCCAGTTTAGTTGACCATTGGTACAGAATACCGTGCAGGCCAGATTGGTGTCCAAATCATAATTAGTGCCAGTTAAGGCCTTGTTAACTCCAATAACTAAATCATTGGAGCCTATTAACTAATTATTTTGGTGCCAATCTGGGATCCATGCCCAATTTAGGGCAATCTTTATAGAAATCTGAGAATAATGATTTATATGTTCAAAATGATAAGTTTAACTACCAGGAATTTATAAAGAAGCACCTCTCGTGGCAGGTGCCACCACCAATTGCATAAGTGCTTTTAAATATTGGCACCATAATGCTTCCAGATCTGAACCATAAGGAGGATCTTGAGCCTTGATATGAGCAGATTAGTACAGTACAGCAGCTACAAATTTTAAGAGCAACCTTTGAGGAAAGCAAAAATACTTTTGCCGTTATCATGAGTGAAATTCAGACAGATCCAGCTGTTGCCTTTTAAAAATAGCTGCAGATGCCCGTTGTGATAAAGGGTTTCCTCATGTTGCCATGACAACTACAATTCTAGTGATTTGCAAGACCAAGGGATGCAGTATTTTGCGTTGATTGAAGTGTATGTGTATAGTATAATAGAATAAATTAACTTTTAGGTGCAAAGAAAATGCATATCCTTAGAAAAGAATTACTTGTGACCATCAAATTAATGTCCAGATTCGTAGAATGCAGTAAGAGACATAAACCTCAAATTGTCAGTATTCATTTTGAGACTAGGCATGAAAGTGTTAATTGTATAGTTCTGGGATATTAACAGTATACTATGGCATCAGAGACCTATATTTACCTAGTTCTCAATTTTTGTGTTAAACTAGTCTAGTGCATTAAAATTTATAGATAAAAAATTGCCACAAAGGAATGTGGAACTGGATGCACAGATGAGCATGTGCAGGTATGTTTGTGTTCTTCTGTTGCTCTGCAGAAGGGACAGTGGTATTGGTTTGTGCTGAAGTAATTGAAATGATGTGATCTCTGGCATTGTACTGTCCTTGAGGTACACGATAAGACAGTTTATACATGTAGCTCAAAATGGCCCCTTCTGCAGACGAGTCAGAGCTAGCACAGTACCTGCAGACATTCATTTTACTTTAGAATTGTATTTATACCTCCAGTTTCTCATATGTTAAATTATTTCATGGTACTCCTGGCCACCGACAAGTGATGGACTGAGGATGGGTGTGTATTGCTTCTTTGTGGCCTGGATGCTTTGGGCTTATTAAAGCATATATACCATTGGGATAACCTGCACAGAGCAGTGGCTACAACCCTAGAAAGCAATTTTGTGATCACAGTAAGCCTTCGAAGAAGTAATGGGTAACCTGCATGAAACGACAGTTATAATCCTAAACGGTAATAGTGAAACAGGCCTGACTTCCCAAAAGGCTGATGTGATTTGTATAAAGGGACAGTGAGTATGTGGAGGCTGGATATTTTTATAACTACTTCAGTAATTTTGCTCGCTGTGGGGATTAATACAAAACTTAATAATAAGGCATATAAGGGGGCATGAGTGTTGACTAAATATTGAATTTGTAAGAAATAAAATTGTGCCTAGTGGTTAATGCAGTGGGCTTTGATCCTGCTGAACTG